>NC_089776.1:695370-855627 GCF_040412425.1 Macrobrachium rosenbergii
CGTCCCTCGCGCGGGGAGAAGTCAAGGCCACACGCCAAATGCTAAGGAATAGGAAGGAATAGCAAAATGATGGGACTGAATAATGGTGGCCAGGTGGGTGGGAAACACCCCTGGACACCTATAGACACTCCCACGGGGTGCCGGTCGAGTGATCGACGCCCAGGAAGGAATAGCAAAATGGGGGAGAAGTCAAGGCCACACGCCAAATGCTAAGGACTGGGGAAGGAATAGCAAAATGGACGGACTGAATAATGGTGGCCAGGTGGGTGGGAAACAGCCCCTGGACACCTATAGACACTCCCCACGGGTGCCGGTCGAGTGATCGACGTCCCTCGCCAAATGCTAGGACTGGGGAGAAGTCAAGGCCACACGCCAAATGCTAAGGAATAGGAAGGAATAGCAAAATGGACGGGACTGAATAATGGTGGCCAGGTGGGTGGGAAACACCCCTGGACACCTATAGACACTCCCACGGGTGCCGGTCGTAGTGATCGACGTCCCTCGCGCGGGGAGAAGTCAAGGCCACACGCCAAATGCTAAGGAATAGGGAAGGAATAGCAAAATGGAGGGGACCGAATAGCGGTGGCCAGGTGGGTGGAAACACCCTGGACACCTATAGACACTCCCCACGGGGTGCCGGTCGTGGTGATCGACGCCCTCGCGGGGAGAAGTCAAGGCCACACGCCAAATGCTAAGGACTGGGGAAGGAATAGCAAAATGGGCGGGACTGAATAACGGTGGCCAGGTGGGTGGGAAACACCCCTGGACACCTATAGACACTCCCACGGGTGCCGGTCGTCGAGTGATCGACGTCCCTCGCGCGGGAGAAGTCAAGGCCACACGCCAAATGCTAAGGAACAGGGGAAGGAATAGCAAAATGGACTGAATAATGGGGGACCAAATGAATAATGGTGGATAGATGGTGGGGGAAACACCCCTGGACACCTATAGACAAATCCCCGGGTGCAGGTGGGTGACACCTGGATCGGCGTCCCGTGGGAGAAGTCAAGGCCACACCCAAATGCTAAGGAATAGGGAAGGAATAGCAAAATGGAGGGGACTGAATAATGGTGGCCAGGTGGGTGGGAAACACCCCTGGACACCTATAGACACTCCCCACGGGTGCCGGTCGTAGTGATCGGCGTCCCTCGCGGGAGAAGTCAAGGCCACACGCCAAATGCTGAGGACTAGGAAGGAATAGCAAAATGGACGGGACTGAATAATGGTGGCCAGGTGGGTGGAAACACCCCTGGACACCTAGAGACTCCCCACGGGTGCCGGTCGGATCGACGTCCTCGCGCGGGGAGAGTCAAGGCCACACGCCAAAATGCTAAGGAATGGGGAAGGAATAGCAAAATGGACGGACTGAATAATGGTGGCCAGGTGGGTGGGAAACACCCTGGACACCTATAGACACTCCCACGGGTGCCGGTCGTAGTGATCGACGTCCCTCAAAGGGGAGAAGTCAAGGCCACACGCCAAATGCTAAAGGAATGGGAAGGAATAGCAAAATGGACGGGGACTGAATAGCGGTGGCCAGGTGGGTGGGAAACACCCCTGGACACCTATAGACACTCCCCACGGGGTGCCGGTCGTAGTGATCGGCGTCCCCGCGGGGGAGAAGTCAAGGCCACACGCCAAATGCTAAGGAATAGGAAGGAATAGCAAAATGGACGGGACTGAATAATGGTGGCCAGGTGGGTGGAAACACCCCTGGACACCTATAGACACTCCCCACGGGTGCGGGTCGAGTGATCGACGTCCCGCGCGGGGAGAAGTCAAGGCCACACGCCAAATGCTAAGGAATAGGAAGGAATAGCAAAATGGAGGGATTTGAATGGCGGTGGCCAGATGGGTGGGAAACACCCCTGGACACCTATAGACACTCCCCACGGGTGCCGGTCGTAGTGATCGACGTCCCTCGCGGGGGAGAAGTCAAGGCCACACACCAAATGCTAAGGACTGGGAAGGAATAGCAAAATGGAGGACTGAATAGCGGTGGCCAGGTGGGTGGAAACACCCCTGGACACCTATAGACACTCCCCACGGGGTGCGGTCGTAGTGATCGGCGTCCTCGCGGCGGGAGAAGTCAAGGCCACACGCCAAATGCTAAGGAATGGGGAAGCAAAAATAGCAAAATGGACACCCCTGGAATAATGGTGGCCAGGTGGTGGGAAACACCCCTGGACACCTATAGACACTCCCATGGAGGGGTGCCGGTCGCAGATGGAGGGTGATGGACACCGCGTCCCGAGTCGGTCGTGTGATCGGCGGGGAGAAGTCAAGGCCACACGCCAAATGCTAAGGAATAGGGAAGGAATAGCAAAATGGAGGGGACTGAATAATGGTGGCCAGGTGGGTGGGAAACACCCCTGGACACCTATAGACACTCCCACGGGGTGCCGGTCGTAGTGATCGGCGTCCTCGCGCGGGGAGAAGTGAAGGCCACACGCCAAATGCTAAGGACTAGGAAGGAATAGCAAAATGGAGGTGGGGGACTGAATAACGGTGGTGGCCAGGTGGGGGGAAACAGGACTGGGAAGGAATAGCAAAATGACGGGACTGAATAATGGTGGCCAGGTGGGTCACGGCACCCCTGGACACCTGGTGGATCGGGGTGCAGTAGTAGTGATCGCGTCCCTCGCGCGGGGAGAAGTGAGGCCACACGCCAAATGCTAAGGACTGGGAAGGAATAGCAAAATGGACGGGACTGAATAATGGTGGCCAGGTGGGTGGGAAACACCCCTGGACACCTATAGACACTCCCCACGGGGTGCCGGTCGTAGTGCGTGATCGACGTCCCTGCTAAGGACTGGGAAGGAAAGTCATGGGCGGGACTGAATAATGGTGGCCCACCCCTGGACACCAAATGCTACGGGGTGAATCGGCGTCCCTCGCGGAGGAGAATCAAGGCCACCGCCAAATACTAAGGAATGGGAAGGAGCAAAATGGACGGGACTAACATGGTGGCCAGGTGGGTGGAAACACCCCTGGACACCTATAGACGTGTCCTCGCTCAAGGCCCCTAAGGACTGGGGGGTGCCAGGTCGTGGCCAGTGATCGGCGTCCCTCGATCTGCGGGGAGAAGTCAAGGCCCACGCCAAATGCTAAGGAATAGGGGAAGGAATAGCAAAATGGAGGGGACTGAATAATGGTGGCCAGGTGGGTGGGAAACACCCCTGGACACCTATCCCCAGACGTCCCTCGCGGGGGAGAAGTCAAGGCGGTGCGAATAGGAAGTGATGGAAGGACTGAATAATGGTGGCCGTCCCTATAGACACTCCCACGCGGGGTGCGGTCGTAGTGATCCCGGCGTCAAGTCAAGGCCACACGCCAAATGCTAAGGACTGGGAAGGAATAGCAAAATGGAGCGGGACTGAATAAGGTGGCCAGGTGGGTGGGAAATACCCCTGGACAGTGGCCAGATGGGTGGGGGGAAGTCACCCCTGGCCAAACCAAGGACTGGGAAGGGGCAAAATGGAGGACTGGGTGCCAGGTAGTAGTGGTCGAGTCGTAGTCGGCGTGCGGGAGAAGTCAAGGCCACACACCAAATGCTAAGGAATAGGGAAGGAATAGCAAAATGGAGGACTGAATAATGGTGGCCAGGTGGGTGGGAAACACCCCTGGACACCTATAGACACTCCCACGGGGTGCCGGTCGTAGTGATCGGCGTCCCTCGCGGGAGAAGTCAGGCCACACGCCAAATGCTAAGGACTGGGAAGGAATAGCAAAATGGAGAGGACTGAATAATGGTGGCCAGGTGGGTGGGAAACCCCTGGACACCTGGACACTGACGTCCCTCGCGCGGGGGAGACACTCCCACGCCAAATGCTGGGAATGAGGGGGGTGGAAGGGACTGAATAATGGTGGCCAGATGGATGGAAGCACCTGGACACATCCCCACGGGAGTGCAGTCCCTCCCTCGCGGGGAGAAGTCAGGGCCACACGCCAAATGCTAAGGATGGGGAAGGAATAGCAAAATGGAAGGGATTGAATAATGGTGGCCAGGTGGGTGAAAAGCACCCCTGGACACCTATAGACACTCCCACGGGGGTTGGGTGCCTGGGAAGGAATAGTCGAGTGGGTCACCCCCTGGACACCTATGGAGCGATCGTCCCTCGCGGGGAGAAGTCAAGGCCCGCCAAATGCTAAGGAATAGGGAAGGAATAGCAAAATGGAGGACTGAATAATGGTGGCCAGGTGGGTGGGAAGCACCCCCTGGACACCTATAGACACTCCCACGGGGTGCGGTCGTAGTGATCGGCGTCCTCGCGTGGGAGAAGTCAAGGCCACACGCCAAATGCTAAGGACTGGGGAAGGAATAGCAAAATGGACGGGACTGAATAATGGTGGCCAGGTGGGTGGGAAAGCCCCTGGACACCTATAGACACTCCCACGGGGTGCCGGTCGTAGTTATCGACGTCCTCGGGAGAAGTGCAAATGAGGAGAAGTCAGAGACCACCGACAAATGCTAAGGAATAGGAAGGAATAGCAAAATGGAGGACCGAATAATAGCAGTGGCCAGATGGGGGGAAACACCCCTGGACACTATAGACACTCCCCCACGGGGTGCCGGTGGGAAGGAATAGTGATCGGCGTACCCTGGACACCGCGTAGGAGAAGTCAAGGCGAGGCCACGCCAAATGCTAGGAATAGGGAAGGAATAGCAAAATGGAGGACCAAATGGCGGTGGCCAGATGGGTGGGAAACACCCCTGGACATCTATAGACACTCCCCATGGGGGGGTGCCGGTCAGGTAGTGATCAACGTCCCTCGATCGCGGGGAGAAGTCAAGGCCACCCACGCCAAATGCTAAGGAAGTGGATAGATGGGTGAAACACCTGGAAGGAATAGCAAAATGGGGATGGAGGGACCAAATAGCGGTGGCCAGATGGGTGAAACACCCCTGGACACCTAGACCTCCCCACGGGGTGCCGGTAGTGAGTGATCGGCCGTCCCTGCTAAGGACTGGGGGAGAAGTCAAAGCAGGTGGATGGGGAAATAACCCCTGGACACCAAATGCTAAGGACTCGGGGGAAGGAATAGCAAAATGGAGGGGACAAAATGAATGAACGGTGGCCAGGTGGGTGGGAAATACCCCTGGACACCTATAGACACTCCCACGGGGTGCGGTCGTAGTGATCGCGTCCCACGCGAGGGAGAAGTCAAGACCACACGCCAAATGCTAAGGAATAGGAAGGAATAGCAAAATGGACGGACAAATAGCGGTGGCCAGATGGGTGGGAAACACCCCTGGACACCTATCCCTATAGACACTCCCTAACGGGTGCGGTCGTAGTGATCGGCGTCCCTCGCGGGGAGAAGTCAGGCCACACGCCAAATGCTAAGGACTGGGAAGGAACAGCAAAATGGAAGGACCTGAATAACGGTGCCAGGTGGGTGGGAAACACGCCCTGGACACCTATAGACACTCCACGGGTGCCGGTCGTAGTGGGTGGGAGAAGTCACCCCAAATGCTAGGAACAGGAAGGAATAGCAAAATAGGGGGATTGAATAAGCGGTGGCCAGATGGGTGGGAAACCCCTCACCGCCTCCCACGGTGCCGGTAGTAGTGATCGACGTCCTCGCGGGGAGAAGTCAAGACCACACGCCAAAATGCTAAGGAATAGGAAGGAATAGCAAAATGGAGGACTGAATAAGCGGTGGCCAGATGGGTGGGAAACACCCTAGACACCTATAGACACTCCCAAAGGGTGCGGTCGTAGTGATCGACGCCTCGCAGCGGGGAGAAGTCAAGGCACACGCCAAAATGCTAAGGAATAGGAAGGAATAGCAAAATGGACGGGACCGAATAATGGTGGCCAGATGGGTGGGAAACACCCCTGACACCTATAAACCCCCTCATAGGAACTCCCCACGAGGGGTGCAGTCGTGTGATCAAACGTCTCTCGCGCGGGAGAAGTCAGGCCACGCCAAATGCTAAGGAATAGCAAAATGGAGGGACAGATAGCAGTGGCCAGATGGTGGGAAAACACCCCTGGACACCTATAACTCCCCGGGTGCCGGTCGTAGTGATCGGCGTCCCTCGCGCGGGAGAAGTGAAGGCCACACGCCAAATGCTAAGGAATAGGAAGGAATAGCAAAATGGAGGACTGAATAACGGTGGCCAGGTGGGTGAAACACCCCTGGACACCCCCAGACTCCCAGGTAGAAACGACATCCCCACGGGGGGGGGTGCGCCAAAATGGTCGAGGATCGGACGTCCAGGTGGGTGGGGAGAAGTCAAGGCCACACGCCAAATGCTAAGGAATGGGAAGGAAGGCAAAATGGCAAAATAGCTGGGGGGACTGAATAATGGTGGCCAGGTGGGTGGGAAACACCCCTGGACACCTATAGACACTCCCCACGGGGTGCCGGTCGTAGTGATCGACGTCCCTCGCGGGGAGAAGTGAGGCCACACGCCAAATGCTAAGGAATAGGGAAGGAATAGCAAAATGGGGGGACTGAATAATGGTGGCCAGGTGGGTGGGAAACACCCCTGGACAATAGCCACTCCCACGTGGTGCGGGTCGTAGTGATCGTGCGTCCCTCGCGGCGGGAGAAGTCAAGGCCCACGCCAAATGCTAAGGAATGAGGAAGGAATAGCAAAATGGGACGGGTGGTGGCCAGGTGGGTGGGAAACACCCCTGGACACCTATAGACACTCCCCACGGGGTGCCGGTCGTCAGAGTGATCACGTCCCTCGCGGGGGAGAAGTCAAGACCACACGCCAAAATGCTAAGGACTGGGAAGGAATAGCAAAATGGACGGGACTGAATAATGGTGGCCAGGTGGGTGGGAAACACCCCTGGACACCTATAGACCTCCCATGGGGTGCCGGTCGTAGTGATCGACGTCCCTCGGAGCGGGAGAAGTCAGGCCAAATGCAGCACCCCTGGACATGCTAGGAATGGGAAGGAATAGCAAAATGGAGGGGACTGAATAATGGTGGCCAGGTGGGTGGGAAACACCCCTGGACACCTATAGACCTCCCACGGGGTGCCGGTCGTAGTGATCGGCGTCCCTCGCGGGGAGAAGTCAAGGCCACACGCCAAATGCTAAGGAATGGGGAAGGAATAGCAAAATGGAGCGGGACTGAATAACGGTGGCCAGGTGGGTGGGGAAACACCCCTGGACACCTATAGACACTCCCACGGGGTGCCGGTCGAGTGATCACGCCCCTCGCGGGGAGAAGTCAAGGCCACACGCCAAATGCTAAGGAATGGGGAAGGAATAGCAAAATGGACGGGACTGAATAATGGTGGCCAGGTGGGTGGGAAACACCCTGGACACCTATAGACACTCCCACGGGGTGCCGGTCGAGTGATCGGCGTCCCTCGCGGGGAGAAGTCAAGGCCACACGCCAAATGCTAAGGAATGGGGAAGGAATAGCAAAATGGACGGGACTGAATAATGGTGGCCAGGTGGGTGGAAACACCCCTGGACACCTGGACCTCCCCCACGGGTGCCAGTCGTAGTGATCGACGTCCTCGCGGGGAGAAGTCAAGGCCACACGCCAAATGCTAAGGAATAGGGAAGGAATAGCAAAATGGAGGGGACTGAATAATGGTGGCCAGGTGGGTGGAAACACCCTGGACACCTATAGACACTCCCCACGGGGTGCGGTCGTAGTGATCGGCGTCCCCGCGCTGGGAGAAGTCAAGGCCACACGCCAAATGCTAAGGAATAGGAAGGAATAGCAAAATGGGCGGGACTGAATAATGGTGGCCAGGTGGTGGGAAACACCCCTGGACACCTATAGACACTCCCACGGGGTGCGGTCGTAGTGATCGACGTCCCTCGGCGGGGAGAAGTCAAGGCCACACGCCAAATGCTAAGGAATAGGAAGGAATAGCAAAATGGACAGGTGGGACTGAATAATGGTGGCCAGGTGGGTGAAAACATCCCTGGACACCTATAGACACTCCCACGGGGTGCCGGTCGTAGTGATCGACGTCCCTCGGGGTGCGCGGGGAGAAGTCAAGGCCACACGCCAAATGCTAAGGAATAGGGGAAGGAATAGCAAAATGGAGGGACTGAATAGCGGTGGCCAGGTGGGTGGGAAACACCCCTGGACACCTATAGACACTCCCCACGGGTGCCGGTCGTAGTGATCGGCGTCCTCGCGCGGGAGAAGTCAAGGCCACACGCCAAATGCTAAGGACTGGGAAGGAATAGCAAAATGGGAGGACTGAATAGCGGTGGCCAGGTGGGTGGGAAACACCCCTGGACACCTATAGACACTCCCACGGGGTGCCGGTCGTAGTGATCGGCGTCCTCGCGGGGGAGAAGTCAAGGCCACACGCCAAATGCTAAGGAATAGGGAAGGAATAGCAAAATGGACGGGACTGAATAATGGTGGCCAGGTGGGTGGGAAACACCCCTGGACACCTATAGACACTCCCACGGGTGCCGGGGAGGTCGAGTGATCGGCGTCCCTCGCGGGGTGGGAGAAGTCAAGGCCACACCAAATGCTAAGGAATGGGAAGGAATAGCAAAATGGAGGGGACTGAATAATGGTGGCCAGGTGGGTGGGAAACACCCCTGGACACCTATAGACACTCCCACGGGGTGCCGGTCGTAGTGATCGGCGTCCCTCATGCGGGGAGAAGTCAAGGCCACACGCCAAATGCTAAGGAATAGGGAAGGAATAGCAAAATGGAGGGGGACTGAATAATGGTGGCCAGGTGGGTGGAAACACCCCTGGACACCTATAGACACTCCCCACGGGGTGCGGTCGTAGTGATCGGCGTCCCTCGCGGGAGAAGTCAGGCCACACGCCAAATGCTGAGAATGGGAAGGAATAGCAAAATGGGCGGGACTGAATAATGGTGGCCAGGTGGGTGGGAAGCACCCCTGGACACCTATAGACACTCCACGGGGTGCCGGTCGTAGTGATCGGCGTCCCTCGCGCGGGAGAAGTCAAGGCCCACGCCAAATGCTAAGGACTGGGAAGGAATAGCAAAATGGGCGGGACTGAATAATGGTGGCCAGGTGGGTGGAAACACCCCTGGACACCTATAGACACTCCCCACGGGGTGCCGGTCGTAGTGATCGGCGTCCCTCGCGTGGGGGAGAAGTCAAGGCCACACGCCAAATGCTAAGGAATGGGAAGGAATAGCAAAATGGACGGGACTGAATAATGGTGGCCAGGTGGGTGGGAAGCACCCCTGGACACCTAGACACTCCCACGGGGTGCCGGTCGTGGTGATCGGCGTCCCTCGCGCGGGGAGAAGTCAAGGCCACACGCCAAATGCTAAGGACTGGGAAGGAATAGCAAAATGGAGGGGACTGAATAATGGTGGCCAGGTGGGTGGGAAACACCCTGGACACCTATAGACACTCCCCACGGGGTGCAGGTCGTATTGATCGGCGTAACCCTGCGCGGGGAGGAAGTCAAGGCCACGCCAAATGCTAAGGACTAGGAAGGAATAGCAAAATGGAGGGACTGAATAGCGGTGGCCAGGTGGGTGGAAGCACCCCTGGACACCTATAGACACTCCCACGGGGTGCGGTCGTAGTGATCGGCGTCCTCGCGGAGAGGAGAAGTCAAGGCCACACGCCAAATGCTAAGGAATGGGGAAGGAATAGCAAAATGGAGCGGGACTGAATAGCAGTGGCCAGGTAATGGTGGCCAGGTGGGGGGTGAAACACCCCTGGACACCTATGGGACACTGGAGGGACCATGGTGCCAGGTGGCTGCACTCAGACGGGGTCGTGGTGTCCGTCCCTGGCGCGGGGAGAAGTCAAGGCCCACGCCAAATGCTGGGACTGGGAAGGAATAGCAAAATGGGCGGGACTGAATAATGGTGGCCAGGTGGGGAAACACCCTGGACACCTATAGACACTCCCACGGGGTGCGGTCGTAGTGATCGGCGTCCCTCGCGAGGGGAGAAGTCAAGGCCACATCAAATGCCAAATGCTAAGGACTATGGGAAGGAATAGCAAAATGGAGGGGACTGAATAACGGTGGCCAGGTGGGTGGAAACACCCCTGGACACCTATAGACACTCCCTCACGGGGTGCCGGTTTAGTGATCAACGTCCCCGCGCGAGGAGAAGTCAAGGCCACACGCCAAATGCTAAGGATAGGAAGGAATAGCAAAATGGGCGGGACTGAATATGGTGGTGGCCAGGTGGGTGGGAAACACCCCTGGACACCTATAGACACTCCCCACGGGGTGCGGTCGTAGTGATTGCGTCCCTCGCGGAGGGGAGAAGTCAAGGCCACACGCCAAATGCTAAGGAATGGGGAAGGAATAGCAAAATGGACGGGACTGAATAATGGTGGCCAGGTGGGTGAAACACCCCTGGACACCTATACACTCCCCACGGGGTGCCGGTCGTAGTGATCGGCGTCCCTGCGGGGGAGAAGTCAAGGCCACACGCCAAATGCTAAGGAATGGGGAAGGAATAGCAAAATGGAGGGGACTGAATAATCGGTGGCCAGGTGGGTGGGAAACACCCCTGGACACCTATAGACACTCCCCACGGGGTGCCGGTCGTAGTGATCGGCGTCCCTCGCGGGGAGAAGTCAAGGCCACACGCCAAATGCTAAGGAATAGGGAAGGAATAGCAAAATGGGCGGGACTGAATAGCGGTGGCCAGGTGGTGGGAAACACCCCTGGACACCTATAGACACTCCCCGGGGTGCCGGGTGTGATTACTCGTGGGGATCCCGTCCCTCTGAATAATGGTGGAGAAAAGCCCTGGGAGAAGTCAAGGCCACACGCCAAATGCTAAGGACTGGGGAAGGAATAGCAAAATGGACGGGACTGAATAATGGTGGCCAGGTGGTGGGGAAACACCCCTGGACACCTATAGACACTCCCACGGGGTGTCGTAGTGATCGGCGTCCCTGTGCGGGAGAAGTCAAGGCCACACGCCAAATGCTAAGGACTGGGAAGGAATAGCAAAATGGACGGGACTGAATAGCGGTGGCCAGGTGGGTGGGAAACACCCCTGGACACCTATAGACACTCCCCCACGGGGTGCGGTCGTAGTGATCGACGTCCCTCGCGCGGGGGAGAAGTCAAGGCCACACGCCAAATGCTAAGGAATAGGGAAGGAATAGCAAAATGGACGGGACTGAATAATGGTGGCCAGGTGGGTGGGAAACACCCCTGGACACCTATAGACACTCCCATGGGGTGCCGGTCGTAGTGATCGGCGTCCCTCGCGGGAGAAGTCAAGGCCACACGCCAAATGCTAAGGAATGGGGAAGGAATAGCAAAATGGACGGGACTGAATAATGGTGGCCAGGTGGGTGGGAAACACCCCTGGACACCTATAGACACTCCCACGGGGTGCCGGTCGTAGTGATCGACGTCCCTGTGGCAGGGGAGAAGTCAAGGCCACGCCAAATGCTAAGGACTGGGAAGGAATAGCAAAATGGACGGGGACTGAATAATGGTGGCCAGGTGGGTGGGAAACACCCCTGGACACCTATAGACACTCCCACGGGTGCCGGTCGTAGTGATCGGCGTCCCGCGCGGGGAGAAGTCAAGGCCACACGCCAAATGCTAAGGAATGGGGAAGGAATAGCAAAATGGGGGACTGAATAATGGTGGCCAGGTGGGTGGGAAACACCCCTGGACACCTATAGACACTCCCACGGGGTGGGGTGCAGTCGCGAGGAAAGTGATCGGCGTCCCTGTGGGGAGAGAAGTCAAGGCCACACGCCAAATGCTAAGGAATAGGAAGGAATAGCAAAATGGAGGGGACTGAATAATGGTGGCCAGGTGGGTGGAAACACCCCTGGACACCTATAGACACTCCCCACGGGGTGCGGTCGTAGTGATCGGCGTCCCTCGCGGGGAGAAGTCAAGGCCACACGCCAAATGCTAAGGACTGGGAAGGAATAGCAAAATGGGCGGGACTGAATAATGGTGGCCAGGTGGGTGGGAAACACCCCTGGACACCTATAGACACTCCCACGGGGTGCCAGTCGTAGTGATCGGCGTCCCTCGCGTGGGGAGAAGTCAAGGCCACACGCCAAATGCTAAGGAATAGGGAAGGAATAGCAAAATGGAGGGGACTGAATAATGGTGGCCAGGTGGGTGGGAAACACCCCTGGACACCTATAGACACTCCCACGGGGTGCCGGTCGTAGTGATCGGCGTCCCTCGCGTGGGAGAAGTCAAGGCCACACGCCAAATGCTAAGGAATAGGGAAGGAATAGCAAAATGGACGGGACTGAATAATGGTGGCCAGGTGGGTGGGAAACACCCCTGGACACCTATAGACACTCCCCACGGGGTGCCGGTCGTAGTGATCGACGTCCCTCGCGGGGAGAAGTCAAGGCCACCACGCCAAATGCTAAGGAATAGGGAAGGAATAGCAAAATGGGCGGGACTGAATAATGGTGGCCAGGTGGGTGGGAAACACCCCTGGACACCTATAGACACTCCCACGGGGTGCCGGTCGTAGTGATCGGCGTCCCTCGCGCGGGAGAAGTCAAGGCCACACGCCAAATGCTAAGGACTGGGAAGGAATAGCAAAATGGAGGGGGACTGAATAATGGTGGCCAGGTGGGTGGGAAACACCCCTGGACACCTATAGACACTCCCACGGGGTGCCGGTCGTAGTGATCGGCGTCCCTCGCGGGGAGAAGTCAAGGCCACACGCCAAATGCTAAGGACTGGGAAGGAATAGCAAAATGGGGCGGGACTGAATAATGGTGGCCAGGTGGGTGGGAAACACCCCTGGACACCTATAGACACTCCCCACGGGGTGCCGGTCGTAGTGATCGACGTCCCTCGCGGGGAGAAGTCAGGCCACACGC
Source organism: Macrobrachium rosenbergii (assembly GCF_040412425.1). Classification (NCBI taxonomy): domain Eukaryota; kingdom Metazoa; phylum Arthropoda; class Malacostraca; order Decapoda; family Palaemonidae; genus Macrobrachium; species Macrobrachium rosenbergii. The sequence goes on from NC_089776.1 coordinate 708,154, forward strand.
CAAATGCTAAGGAATAGGGAAGGAATAGCAAAATGGGCGGGACTGAATAATGGTGGCCAGGTGGGTGGAAACACCCCTGGACACCTATAGACACTCCCACGGGGTGCGGTCGTAGTGATCGAGTCGTCCCTCGCGGGGAGAAGTCAAGGCCACACGCCAAATGCTAAGGAATCGCGGGGGAAGGAATAGCAAAATGGATAGCGGGACTGAATAATGGTGGCCAGGTGGGTGGGAAACACCCCCTGGACACCTATAGACACTCCCACGGGGTGCGGTCGTAGTGATCGGCGTCCCTCGGGGTGCGAGGGGAGAAGTCAAGGCCACACGCCAAATGCTAAGGACTGGGGAAGGAATAGCAAAATGGACGGGACTGAATAATGGTGGCCAGGTGGGTGGAAACACCCCTGGACACCTATAGACACTCCCACGGGGTGCGGTCGTAGTGATCGGCGTCCTCCCGCTAAGCGGGGAGAAGTCAAGGCCACACGCCAAATGCTAAGGACTGGGGAAGGAATAGCAAAATGGACGGGACTGAATAATGGTGGCCAGGTGGGTGGGAAACACCCCTGGACACCTATAGACACTCCCACGGGGTGCAGTCGTAGTGATCGGCGTCCCTCGCGCGGGGAGAAGTCAAGGCCACACGCCAAATGCTAAGGACTGGGGAAGGAATAGCAAAATGGACGGGACTGAATAGCGGTGGCCAGGTGGGTGGGAAGCACCCCTGGACACCTATAGACACTCCCACGGGTGCCGGTCGTAGTGATCGGCGTCCCTCGCGGGAGAAGTCAAGGCCACACGCCAAATGCTAAGGAATAGGGAAGGAATAGCAAAATGCGGGACTGAATAATGGTGGCCAGGTGGGTGGGAAACACCCCTGGACACCTATAGACACTCCCCAGGGGTGCGGTCGTAGTGATCGGCGTCCCTCGCGGGGAGAAGTCAAGGCCACACGCCAAATGCTAAGGACTGGGGAAGGAATAGCAAAATGGACGGGACTGAATAATGGTGGCCAGGTGGGTGGAAACACCCCTGGACACCTATAGACACTCCCACGGGTGCCGGTCGTAGTGATCGGCGTCCCTCGCGCAAAATGGGGAGAAGTCAAGGCCACACGCCAAATGCTAAGGACTGGGAAGGAATAGCAAAATGGACGGGACTGAATAGCATAATGGAAGGACGGTGGCCAGGTGGGTGGGAAACACCCCTGGACACCTATAGACACTCCCCGGGGTGCCGGTCGTAGTGATCGGCGTCCCTCGCGGGGAGAAGTCAAGGCCACACGCCAAATGCTAGGAATAGGAAGAATAGCAAAATGGGCGGGACTGAATAATGGTGGCCAGGTGGGTGGAAACACCCCTGGACACCTATAGACACTCCCACGGGGTGCCGGTCGTAGTGATCGGCGTCCCTCGCGGGGAGAAGTCAAGGCCACACGCCAAATGCTAAGGAATGGGAAGGAATAGCAAAATGGACGGGACTGAATAATGGTGGCCAGGTGGGTGGGAAACACCCCTGGACACCTATAGACACTCCCACGGGGTGCGGTCGTAGTGATCAGCGTCCCTCGCGCGGGGAGAAGTCAAGGCCACACGCCAAATGCTAAGGAATAGGGGAAGGAATAGCAAAATGGGCGGGACTGAATAATGGTGGCCAGGTGGGTGGAAACACCCTGGACACTATAGACACTCCCACGGGGTGCGGTCGTAGTGATCGGCGTCCCTGGCGGGGAGAAGTCAAGGCCACACGCCAAATGCTAAGGAATGGGAAGGAATAGCAAAATGGACGGGACTGAATAGCGGTGGCCAGGTGGGTGGGAACACCCCTGGACACCTATAGACACTCCCACGGGGTGCCGGTCGTAGTGATCGCGTCCCTCGCGCTGGGAGAAGTCAAGGCCACACGCCAAATGCTAAGGAATAGGGAAGGAATAGCAAAATGGGCGGGACTGAATAATGGTGGCCAGGTGGGTGGGAAACACCCTGGACACCTATAGACACTCCCACGGGGTGCCGGTCGTAGTGATCGGCGTCCCTCGCGGGGGGAGAAGTCAAGGCCACACGCCAAATGCTAAGGAATGGGGAAGGAATAGCAAAATGGAGGGGACTGAATAATGGTGGCCAGGTGGGTGGAAACACCCCTGGACACCTATAGACACTCCCCAAATGCTAAGGACTGGGGGTGCCGGTGAATAATGGTGGCCAGGTGGGTGACACCGGCGTCCCCGGGGGGGAGAAGTCAAGGCCACACGCCAAATGCTAAGGAATAGGGAAGGAATAGCAAAATGGGCGGGACTGAATAATGGTGGCCAGGTGGGTGGAACACCCCTGGACACCTATAGACACTCCCACGGGTGCCGGTCGAGTGATCGGCGTCCCTCGCGGGGAGAAGTCAAGGCCACACGCCAAATGCTAAGGAATGGGAAGGAATAGCAAAATGGGAGGGGACTGAATAGCGGTGTGGCCAGGTGGGTGGGAAACACCCCCTGGACACCTATAGACACTCCCACGGGGTGCCGGTCGTAGTGATCGACGTCCCTCGCGGTGGGGAGAAGTCAAGGCCACACGCCAAATGCTAAGGAATGGGAAGGAATAGCAAAATGGAGGGGACTGAATAATGGTGGCCAGGTGGGTGGGAAACACCCTGGACACCTATAGACACTCCCACGGGGTGCCGGTCGTAGTGATCGGCGTCCCTCGCGCGGGGGAGAAGTCAAGGCCACACGCCAAATGCTAAGGACTGGGGAAGGAATAGCAAAATGGACGGGACTGAATAACGGTGGCCAGGTGGGTGGGAAACACCCCTGGACACCTATAGACACTCCCACGGGTGCGGTCGAGTGATCGGCGTCCCTCGCCACCGGGGGAGAAGTCAAGGCCACACGCCAAATGCTAAGGACTGGGAAGGAATAGCAAAATGGACGGGACTGAATAACGGGGTGGCCAGGTGGGTGGGAAACACCCCTGGACACCTATAGACACTCCCCACGGGTGCCGGTCGTAGTGATCGGCGTCCTGCGGGGAGAAGTCAAGGCCACACGCCAAATGCTAAGGACTGGGAAGGAATAGCAAAATGGGCGGGACTGAATAATGGTGGCCAGGTGGGTGGGAAACACCCCTGGACACCTATAGACACTCCCCACGGGGTGCCGGTCGTAGTGATCGGCGTCCCTCGCGCGGGGAGAAGTCAAGGCCACACGCCAAATGCTAAGGACTGGGAAGGAATAGCAAAATGGGCGGGACTGAATAATGGTGGCCAGGTGGGTGGAACACCCCTGGACACCTATAGACACTCCCACGGGGTGCGGTCGTAGTGATCGCGTCCCTCGCGGGGAGAAGTCAAGGCCACACGCCAAATGCTAAGGAATGGGGAAGGAATAGCAAAATGGACGGGACTGAATAATGGTGGCCAGGTGGGTGGGAAACACCCCTGGACACCTATAGACACTCCCACGGGGTGCGGTCGTAGTGATCGGCGTCCCTCGCGCGGGGAGAAGTCAAGGCCACACGCCAAATGCTAAGGACTGGGAAGGAATAGCAAAATGGACGGGACTGAATAATGGTGGCCAGGTGGGTGGAAACACCCCTGGACACCTATAGACACTCCCCACGGGGTGCCGGTCGTAGTGATCGGCGTCCCTCGCGCGGGGAGAAGTCAAGGCCACACGCCAAATGCTAAGGACTGGGGGGAAGGAATAGCAAAATGGACGGGACTGAATAATGGTGGCCAGGTGGGTGGGAAGCACCCCTGGACACCTATAGACACTCCCACGGGGTGCCGGTCGTAGTGATCGGCGTCCCTAGGAAGGCGCGGGGAGAAGTCAAGGCCTGCGCCAAATGCTAAGGACTGGGAAGGAATAGCAAAATGGAGAGGGGACTGAATAATGGTGGCCAGGTGGGTGGGAAACACCCCTGGACACCTATAGACACTCCCACGGGGTGCCGGTTGTAGTGATCGGCGTCCCGCGCGGGGAGAAGTCAAGGCCACACGCCAAATGCTAAGGACTGGGAAGGAATAGCAAAATGGAGGGACTGAATAGCGGTGGCCAGGTGGGTGGGAAACACCCCTGGACACCTATAGACACTCCCACGGGTGCCGGTCGTAGTGATCGGCGTCCCTCGCGGGGAGAAGTCAAGGCCACACGCCAAATGCTAAGGACTAGGAAGGAATAGCAAAATGGACGGGACTGAATAATGGTGGCCAGGTGGGTGGGAAACACCCCTGGACACCTATAGACACTCCCGGGGTGCAGTCGTAGTGATCGGACGTCCCTACGGTGGGGAGAAGTCAATCGGCCACCACGCCAAATGCTAAGGAACTAAGAATGGGGGAGGATAGCAAAATGGGCGGGACTGAATAATGGTGGCCAGGTGGGTCCCCGGGGGAAACACCCCTGGACACCTATCAGACACTCCCCAAATGCTAAGGGGGTGAGGGTCGTAGTGAACACCCCTGGACACGTCCCTCACGGGGTGGTCGAGTGATCGGCGAGTCAAGGCCACACGCCAAATGCTAAGGAACTGGGAAGGAATAGCAAAATGGGCGGGACTGAATAATGGTGGCCAGGTGGGTGGAAACACCCCTGGACACTATAGACACTCCCACGGGGTGCCGGTCGTAGTGATCGACGTCCCTCGCGAGGAGAAGTCAAGGCCACACGCCAAATGCTAAGGAATAGGGAAGGAATAGCAAAATGGACGGGACTGAATAATGGTGGCCAGGTGGGTGTGGGAAACACCCCTGGACACCTATAGACACTCCCCACGGGGTGCCGGTCGTAGTGATCGGCGTCCCGCGCGGGGAGAAGTCAAGGCCACACGCCAAATGCTAAGGACTAGGAAGGAATAGCAAAATGGAGGGGACTGAATAGCGGTGGCCAGGTGGGTGGAAACACCCTGGACACCTATAGACACTCCCCACGGGTGCCGGTCGAGTGATCGGCGTCCTCGCGCGGGGGAGAAGTCAGGCCACACGCCAAATGCTAAGGACTGGGAAGGAATAGCAAAATGGAGGGGACTGAATAACGGTGGCCAGGTGGGTGGGAAACACCCCTGGACACCTATAGACACTCCCCACGGGGTGCCGGTCGTAGTGATCGGCGTCGCGGGGAGAAGTCAAGGCCACACGCCAAATGCTAAGGAATAGGGAAGGAATAGCAAAATGGAGGACTGAATAATGGTGGCCAGGTGGGTGGGAAACACCCCTGGACACCTATAGACACTCCCCACGGGGTGCGGTCGTAGTGATCGGCGTCCCTCGCGGGGAGAAGTCAAGGCCACGCCAAATGCTAAGGAATGGGAAGGAATAGCAAAATGGACGGGACTGAATAATGGTGGCCAGGTGGGTGGGAAACACCCCCCCCTGGACACTCCCCACCGGGGTGCCAGTCGTAGTGATCGGCGTCCCTCACAGGGAGAAGTCAAGGCCACACGCCAAATGCTAGGACAAGGGAAGGAATAGCAAAATGGACGGGACTGAATCGGTGGCCAGGTGGGTGGAAACACCCCTGGACACCTATAGACACCTCACGGGGGTGCCGGAGTAGTGATCGTCCCTCGTGCGGGGAGAAGTCAAGGCCACGCCAAATGCTAAGGAATAGGAAGGAATAGCAAAATGGACGGGGGGAATAATGGTGGCCAGGATGGGTGGGAAACACCCCTGGACACCTATGGACACTCCCCCAGGTGGGTGTAGTGATCCACGTCCCTGCGGGACCTGAAGGCCACACTCTAGGAATAGGGAAGGAATAGCAAAATGGACGGGACTGAATAATGGTGGCCAGGTGGGTGCACCCCTGGACGTCCGGGGTGCGGCGTAGTGATCGGCGTCCCTCGTGCGGGAGAAGTCAAGGCCACACGCCAAATGCTAAGGAATGGGAAGGAATAGCAAAATGGACGGGACTGAATAGCGGTGGCCAGGTGGGTGGAAAACACCCCTGGACACCTATAGACACTCCCACGGGGTGCCGGTCGAGTGATCGGCGTCCCTCGCGCGGGAGAAGTCAAGGCCACACGCCAAATGCTAAGGAATGGGGAAGGAATAGCAAAATGGACGGGACTGAATAATGGTGGCCAGGTGGGTGGGAAACACCCCTGGACACCTATAGACACTCCCACGGGGTGCCGGTCGTAGTGATCGGCGTCCCTCGCGCGGGGAGAAGTCAAGGCCACACGCCAAATGCTAAGGAATGGGAAGGAATAGCAAAATGGACGGGACTGAATAATGGTGGCCAGGTGGGTGGAAACACCCTGGACACCTATAGACACTCCCACGGGGTGCCGGTCGTAGTGATCGGCGTCCCTCGCGGGGAGAAGTCAAGGCCACACGCCAAATGCTAAGGACTGGGAAGGAATAGCAAAATGGACGGGACTGAATAATGGTGGCCAGGTGGGTGGAAACACCCCTGGACACCTATAGACACTCCCCGCGGGGTGCGGTCGTAGTGTGAGGAGGCGTCGGCGTCCCTGCGCGGGGAGAAGTCAAGGCCACACGCCAAATGCTAAGGAATGGGAAGGAATAGCAAAATGGACGGGACTGAATAATGGTGGCCAGGTGGGTGGGAAACACCCCTGGACACCTATAGACACTCCCCACGGGGTGCCGGTCGTAGTGATCGGCGTCCCTCGCGCGGGGAGAAGTCAAGGCCACACGCCAAATGCTAGGAATAGGAAGGAATAGCAAAATGGACGGGACTGAATAATGGTGGCCAGGTGGGTGGGAAACACCCCTGGACACCTATAGACACTCCCCACGGGGTGCCGGTCGTAGTGATCGGCGTCCCTCGCGGGGAGAAGTCAAGGCCACACGCCAAATGCTAAGGAACTGGGAAGGAATAGCAAAATGGGACGGGACTGAATAATGGTGGCCAGGTGGGTGGAAAACACCCCTGGACACCTATAGACACTCCCCACGGGGTGCGGTCGTAGTGATCGGCGTCCCGCGCGGGGAGAAGTCAAGGCCACACGCCAAATGCTAAGGAATAGGGAAGGAATAGCAAAATGGATGGGGACTGAATAATGGTGGCCAGGTGGTGGGAAACACCCCTGGACACCTATAGACACTCCCACGGGTGCCGGTCGTAGTGATCGGCGTCCCCGCGCGGGGAGAAGTCAAGGCCACACGCCAAATGCTAAGGAATGGGAAGGAATAGCAAAATGGACGGGACTGAATAACGGTGGCCAGGTGGGTGGGAAACACCCCCTGGACACCTATAGACACTCCCCACGGGGTGCCGGTCGTAGTGATCGACGTCCCTCGCGCGGGGAGAAGTCAAGGCCACACGCCAAATGCTAAGGACTGGGGAAGGAATAGCAAAATGGACGGGACTGAATAACGGTGGCCAGGTGGGTGGGAAACACCCCCTGGACACCTATAGACACTCCCCACGGGGTGCCGGTCGAGTGATCGGCGTCCCTCGCTAGACGGGGGGGAGAAGTCAAGGCCACACGCCAAATGCTAAGGAATGGGAAGGAATAGCAAAATGGACGGGACTGAATAATGGTGGCCAGGTGGGTGGGAAACACCCCCTGGACACCTATAGACACTCCCACGGGGTGCCGGTCGTAGTGATCGACGTCCCTCGCGCGGGGAGAAGTCAAGGCCACACGCCAAATGCTAAGGAATAGGGAAGGAATAGCAAAATGGACGGGACTGAATAATGGTGGCCAGGTGGGTGGGAAACACCCCCTGGACACCTATAGACACTCCCCACGGGGTGCCGGTCGTAGTGATCGACGTCCCGGCGCGGGGAGAAGTCAAGGCCACACGCCAAATGCTAAGGAATGGGAAGGAATAGCAAAATGGACGGGACTGAATAATGGTGGCCAGGTGGGTGGAAACACCCCTGGACACCTATAGACACTCCCCACGGGTGCCGGTCGTAGTGATCGCGTCCCTCGCGCGGGGAGAAGTCAAGGCCACACGCCAAATGCTAAGGAATAGGAAGGAATAGCAAAATGGACGGGACTGAATAACGGTGGCCAGGTGGGTGGGAAACACCCCTGGACACCTATAGACACTCCCACGGGGTGCCGGTCGTAGTGATCGCGTCCCGCTGAGGCGGGGAGAAGTCAAGGCCACACGCCAAATGCTAAGGAATAGGGAAGGAATAGCAAAATGGAGGGGACTGAATAATGGTGGCCAGGTGGGTGGGAAACACCCCTGGACACCTATAGACACTCCCCACGGGTGCCGGGTAGTGATCGACGTCCTCGCGTGAGGGAGAAGTCAAGGCCACACGCCAAATGCTAAGGAATAGGGAAGGAATAGCAAAATGGACGGGACTGAATAATGGTGGCCAGGTGGGTGGGAAACACCCCTGGACACCTATAGAGACTCCCACGGGGTGCCGGTCGAGGATCGTGATCGGGGAGAAGTCGTCCACACGCCAAATGAGAATAGGGAAGGAATAGCAAAATGGACGGGACTGAATAATGGTGGCCAGGTGGGTGGAAACACCCCTGGACACCTATAGATGGGCGGGAGAAGCCACACGCCAAATGCTAAGGACTGGGGAAGGAATAGCAAAATGGACGGGACTGAATAATGGTGGCCAGGTGGGTGGAAACACCCCTGGACACCTATAGACACTCCCACGGGTGCCGGTCGTGAGTGATCGACGTCCCTCCGGGGGGAGAAGTCAAGGCCACACGCCAAATGCTAAGGAATGGGGAAGGAATAGCAAAATGGACGGGACTGAATAATGGTGGCCAGGTGGGTGGGAAACACCCCTGGACACCTATAGACACTCCCCACGGGGGTGCCGGTCGTAGTGATCGGCGTCCCTCGGGGCGGGGGAGAAGTCAAGGCCACACGCCAAATGCTAAGGAATAGGGAAGGAATAGCAAAATGGACGGGACTGAATAATGGTGGCCAGGTGGGTGGGAAACACCCCTGGACACCTATAGACACTCCCACGGGGTGCCGGTCGTCAAAGTGATCGGCGTCCCTCGCGCGGGGGGGAGAAGTCAAGGCCACACGCCAAATGCTAAGGAATAGGGAAGGAATAGCAAAATGGACTGAATAACGGTGGCCAGGTGGGTGAAACACCCCTGGATGGTGGCCAGGTGGGTGGAAACACCCCTGGACACGTCCCTCGCAAGGGGGAGAAGTCTCCCACGCCAAATGGGTGGACGGGACTGAATAATGGTGGCCAGGTGGGTGGGAAACACCCTGGACGTCTATAGACACTCCGGGGAGAAGTCAAGGCCACACGCCAAATGCTAAGGACTGGGGAAGGAATAGCAAAATGGACGGGACTGAATAATGGTGGCCAGGTGGGTGGGAAACACCCCTGGACACCTATAGACACTCCCCACGGGGTGCGGTCGTAGTGATCGGCGTCCCTCGCGGGGAGAAGTCAAGGCCACACGCCAAATGCTAAGGATAGGGAAGGAATAGCAAAATGGACGGGACTGAATAATGGTGGCCAGGTGGGTGGGAAACACCCCTGGACACCTATAGACACTCCCACGGGGTGCCGGTCGTAGTGATCGGCGTCCCTCGCGAGGGAGAAGTCAAGGCCACACGCCAAATGCTAAGGACTGGGAAGGAATAGCAAAATGGACGGGACTGAATAATGGTGGCCAGGTGGGTGGGAAACACCCCTGGACACCTATAGACACTCCCCACGGGGTGCCGGTCGTAGTGATCGGCGTCCCTCGCGCGGGAGAAGTCAAGGCCACACGCCAAATGCTAAGGAATGGGAAGGAATAGCAAAATGGACGGGACTGAATAATGGTGGCCAGGTGGGTGGGAAACACCCCTGGACACCTATAGACACTCCCCACGGGTGCCGGTCGTAGTGATCGACGTCCCTCGCGCGGGGAGAAGTCAAGGCCACACGCCAAATGCTAAGGAATGGGGAAGGAATAGCAAAATGGAGGGACTGAATAGCGGTGGCCAGGTGGGTGGGAAACACCCCTGGACACCTATAGACACCCCACGGGGTGCCGGTCGTAGTGATCGGCGTGGGGAGAAGTCAAGGCCCACGCCAAATGCTAAGGAATAGGGAAGGAATAGCAAAATGGGGGGACTGAATAATGGTGGCCAGGTGGGTGGGAAACACCCCTGGACACCTATAGAACCTCCCACGGGTGTCTAGTGATCGGACGTCCCGCGGGGGAGAAGTCAAGCCCACGCCAAATGCTAAGGAATGGGGAAGGAATAGCAAATGGACGGGGACTGAATAATGCGGTGGCCAGGTGGGTGGGAAACACCCCTGGACACCTATACACTCCCACGGGGTGCCGGTCGTAGTGATCGACGTCCCTCGCGCGGGGAGAAGTCAAGGCCACACGCCAAATGCTAAGGACTGGGGAAGGAATAGCAAAATGGACGGGACTGAATAATGGTGGCCAGGTGGGTGGGAAACACCCCCTGGACACCTATAGACACTCCCCACGGGGTGCCGGTCGTAGTGATCGCGTCCCTCGAGGGAGAAGTCAAGGCCACACGCCAAATGCTAAGGAATGGGGAAGGAATAGCAAAATGGACGGGACTGAATAATGGTGGCCAGGTGGGTGGAAACACCCCTGGACACCTATAGACACTCCCACGGGGTGCCGGTCGTAGTGATCGACGTCCCTCGCGCGGGGAGAAGTCAAGGCCACACGCCAAATGCTAAGGACTGGGAAGGAATAGCATAATGGACGGGACTGAATAACGGTGGCCAGGTGGGTGGGAAACACCCCCTGGACACCTATAGACACTCCCCACGGGGTGCCGGTCGTAGTGATCGACGTCCCTCGCGGGGAGAAGTCAAGGCCACACGCCAAATGCTAAGGAATGGGAAGGAATAGCAAAATGGAGGGGACTGAATAATGGTGGCCAGGTGGGTGGGAAACACCCCTGGACACCTATAGACACTCCCACGGGTGCCGGTCGTAGTGATCGACGTCCCTCGCGCGGGAGAAGTCAAGGCCACACGCCAAATGCTAAGGAATGGGAAGGAATAGCAAAATGGGCGGGACTGAATAATGGTGGCCAGGTGGGTGGGAAACACCCCTGGACACCTATAGACACTCCCACGGGGTGCCGGTCGAGTGATCGACGTCCCCGCGGGGAGAAGTCAAGGCCACACGCCAAATGCTAAGGAATGGGAAGGAATAGCAAAATGGACGGGACTGAATAATGGTGGCCAGGTGGGTGGGAAACACCCCTGGACACCTATAGACTCCCCACGGGGTGCCGGTCGCCAGGTGGGTGAAAACACGTCCCTGTGATCACGTGATCGCGTCCCTCGCGGGGAGAAGTCAAGGCCACACGCCAAATGCTAAGGAATGGGAAGGAATAGCAAAATGGACGGGACTGAATAATGGTGGCCAGGTGGGTGGGAAATGGTGGCCAGGTGGCTGGGAGAAGGAAGGCCACCCCAAATGGAGGACCTAGGGAAGGAATAGCAAAATGGACGGGGTGAATAATGGTGGCCAGGTGGGTGGGAAACACCCCTGGACGTCCCACGGGGTGCGGGGAGATCGGCGTCACGCGGGAGAAGTCAAGGCCACACGCCAAATGCTAAGGAATAGGAAGGAATAGCAAAATGGAGCGGGACTGAATAATGGTGGCCAGGTGGGTGGGAAACACCCCTGGACACCTATAGACACTCCCCCAGGGTGCCGGTCGTAGTGATCGACGTCCCTCGCGGGAGGAGAAGTCAAGGCCACACGCCAAATGCTAAGGAATGGGGAAGGAATAGCAAAATGGACGGGACTGAATAATGGTGGCCAGGTGGGTGGAAACACCCCCCTGGACACCTATAGACACTCCCACGGGTGCCGGTCGTAGTGATCGGCGTCCCTCGCGCGGGGAGAAGTCAAGCCACACACGCCAAATGCTAAGGAATAGGAAGGAATAGCAAAATGGACGGGACTGAATAATGGTGGCCAGGTGGGTGGAAACACCCCTGGACACCTATAGACACTCCACGGGGTGCCGGTCGTAGTGATCGGCGTCCCTCGCGCGGGGGGAGAAGTCAAGGCCACACGCCAAATGCTAAGGAATAGGGAAGGAATAGCAAAATGGTCGGGACTGAATAATGGTGGCCAGGTGGGTGGGAAACACCCCTGGAATAGAGGAATAGCGTCCTCGCGCGGGGAGAAGTCAAGGCCACACGCCAGGGATAGGGAAGGAATAGCAAAATGGACGGGACTGAATAATGGTGGCCAGGTGGGTGGAAACACCCCTGGACACCTATAGACTCCTCACGGGTGCCGGTCGAGTGATCGACGTCCCTCGCGCTGGGGGAGAAGTCAAGGCCACACGCCAAATGCTAAGGAACTGGGAAGGAATAGCAAAATGGACGGGACTGAATAATGGTGGCCAGGTGGGTGGGAAACACCCCTGGACACCTATAGACACTCCCCACGGGTGCCGGTCGTAGTGATCGACGTCCCTCGCGCGTGGGAGAAGTCAAGGCCACACGCCAAATGCTAAGGAATGGGGAAGGAATAGCAAAATGGAGCGGGACTGAATAACGGTGGCCAGGTGGGTGGAAACACCCCCTGGACACCTATAGACTCCCACGGGGTGCCGGTCGTAGTGATCGGCGTCCCGCGCGGGGAGAAGTCAAGGCCACACGCCAAATGCTAAGGAATGGGGAAGGAATAGCAAAATGGAGGGGACCGAATAGCGGTGGCCAGGTGGGTGGGAAACACCCCTGGACACCTATAGACACTCCCCACGGGGTGCCGGTCGTAGTGATCGACGTCCCTCGCGCGGGGAGAAGTCAAGGCCACACGCCAAATGCTAAGGAATGGGGAAGGAATAGCAAAATGGACGGGACTGAATAATGGTGGCCAGGTGGGTGGGAAACACCCCTGGACACCTATAGACACTCCCCACGGGGTGCCGGTCGTAGTGATCGCGTCCTCGCAGGGGAGAAGTCAAGGCCACACGCCAAATGCTAAGGAATAGGAAGGAATAGCAAAATGGACGGGACTGAATAATGGTGGCCAGGTGGGTGGGAAACACCCCTGGACACCTATAGACACCCCACGGGGTGCCGGTCGTAGTGATCGACGTCCCTCGCGCGGGAGAAGTCAAGGCCACACGCCAAATGCTAAGGAATGGGAAGGAATAGCAAAATGGAGGGGACTGAATAATGGTGGCCAGGTGGGTGGGAAACACCCCTGGACACCTATAGACACTCCCACGGGGTGCCGGTCGTAGTGATCGACGTCCTCGCGCGGGAGAAGTCAAGGCCACACGCCAAATGCTAAGGAATGGGAAGGAATAGCAAAATGGCGGGACTGAATAATGGTGGCCAGGTGGGTGGGAAACACCCCTGGACACCTATAGACACTCCCACGGGGTGCCGGTCGTAGTGATCGCGTCCCTCGCGCGGGGGAGAAGTCAGGGCCACACGCCAAATGCTAAGGAATAGGGAAGGAATAGCAAAATGGGAGGACTGAATAGCGGTGGCCAGGTGGGTGGGAAACACCCCCTGGACACCTATAGACACTCCCCACGGGTGCCGGTCGTAGTGATCGGCGTCCCTCGCGCGGGAGAAGTCAAGGCCACACGCCAAATGCTAAGGAATAGGAAGGAATAGCAAAATGGACGGGACTGAATAATGGTGGCCAGGTGGGTGGGAAACACCCCTGGACACCTATAGACACACCCCACGGGGTGCCGGTCGTAGTGATCGACGTCCCTCGCGCTGGGGAGAAGTCAAGGCCACACGCCAAATGCTAAGGACTGGGGAAGGAATAGCAAAATGGGGGGACTGAATAATGGTGGCCAGTGGGTGGGAAACACCCCTGGACACCTATAGACACTCCCACGGGTGCCAGTCGTAGTGATCGACGTCCCTCGCGCGGGGAGAAGTCAAGGCCACACGCCAAATGCTAAGGACTGGGGAAGGAATAGCAAAATGGACGGGACTGAATAACGGTGGCCAGGTGGGTGGGAAATAACCCCTGGACACCTATAGACACTCCCCACGGGGTGCCGGTCGTAGTGATCGACGTCCCTCGCGCGGGGAGAAGTCAAGGCCACACGCCAAATGCTAAGGAATAGGGAAGGAATAGCAAAATGGAGCGGGACTGAATAATGGTGGCCAGGTGGGTGGGAAACACCCCTGGACACCTATAGACACTCCCCACGGGGTGCCGGTCGTAGTGATCGACGTCCTCGCGGGGAGAAGTCAAGGCCACACGCCAAATGCTAAGGAATGGGAAGGAATACGGCAAAATGGAGGTGGGTGGGACTGAATAATGGTGGCCAGGTGGGTGGGAAACACCCCTGGACACCCAGAAACTAGGGAAGGAATAGCAAAATGGGGGGCCGGGTGGTAGTGGTCGACACGTCCCGGGAGAGTGGGGAGAAGTCAAGGCCACACGCCAAATGCTAAGGACTGGGAAGGAATAGCAAAATGGACGGGACTGAATAATGGTGGCCAGGTGGGTGGAAACACCCCTGGACACCTATAGACACTCCCACGGGTGCCGGTCGTAGTGATCGACGTCCCCGCGGCGGGGAGAAGTCAAGGCCACACGCCAAATGCTAAGGAATGGGAAGGAATAGCAAAATGGACGGACTGAATAACGGTGGCCAGGTGGGTGGGAAACACCCCTGGACACCTATAGACACTCCCACGGGTGCCGGTCGTAGTGATCGACGTCCCTCGCTGGGAGAAGTCAAGGCCACACGCCAAATGCTAAGGAATAGGAAGGAATAGCAAAATGGACGGGACTGAATAATGGTGGCCAGGTGGGTGGAAACACCCCTGGACACCTATAGACACTCCCCGGGGGTGCCGGTCGTAGTGATCGACGTCCCCCGCGGGGAGAAGTCAAGGCCACACGCCAAATGCTAAGGACTGGGAAGGAATAGCAAAATGGGGGGGACTGAATAACGGTGAATGCCAGGGTGGGCCAGGGTGGAAACACCCCTGGACACCTATAGACACTCCCCACGGGTGCCGGTCGTAGTGATCGACGTCCCTCACGCGGGGGGAGAAGTCAAGGCCACACGCCAAATGCTAAGGAATGGGGAAGGAATAGCAAAATGGAGGGGACTGAATAATGGTGGCCAGGTGGGTGGGAAACACCCCTGGACACCTATAGACACTCCCACGGGTGCCGGTCGTAGTGATCGACGTCCCTCGTGGCGGGAGAAGTCAAGGCCACACGCCAAATGCTAAGGAATAGGGAAGGAATAGCAAAATGGACGGGACTGAATAATGGTGGCCAGGTGGGTGGGAAACACCCCTGGACACCTATAGACACTCCCACGGGGTGCCGGTCGTAGTGATCGGCGTCCCTCGCGGGGAGAAGTCAAGGCCACACGCCAAATGCTAAGGAATGGGAAGGAATAGCAAAATGGACGGGACTGAATAATAACGGTGGCCAGGTGGGTGGGAAACACCCCTGGACACCTATAGACACTCCCACGGGTGCCGGTCGTAGTGATCGACGTCCCTCCTGGGGAGAAGTCAAGGCCACACGCCAAATGCTAAGGAATAGGGAAGGAATAGCAAAATGGAGGGGACTGAATAATGGTGGCCAGGTGGGTGGGAAACACCCCTGGACACCTATAGACACTCCCCACGGGTGGGCAGTGATAGTGATCGGCGTCCCTCGCGGGAGAAGTCAAGGCCACACGCCAAATGCTAAGGAATGGGGAAGGAATAGCAAAATGGAAATGGGGACTGAATAATGGTGGCCAGGTGGGTGGGAAACACCCTGGACACCTATAGACACTCCCCACGGGGTGCCGGTCGTAGTGATCGGCGTCCCTCGCGGGGAGAAGTCAAGGCCACACGCCAAATGCTAAGGAATGGGGAAGGAATAGCAAAATGGACGGGACTGAATAATGGTGGCCAGGTGGGTGGGAAACACCCCTGGACACCTATAGACACTCCCCACGGGTGCCGGTCGTAGTGATCGACGTCCCTCGCTGGGAGAAGTCAAGGCCACACGCCAAATGCTAAGGAATAGGGAAGGAATAGCAAAATGGACGGGACTGAATAGCGGTGGCCAGGTGGGTGGGAAACACCCCTGGACAATAGCACGGGTGTGGCCAGATGTGGTGGGAAACACGCCCCTGGAGGGAATAGCAAAATGGACGGGACTGAATAACGGTGGCCAGGTGGGTGCCGGTCCCACGGGTGCCGGTAGTGATCGACGTCCCTCGCGCGGGAGAAGTCAAGGCCACACGCCAAATGCTAAGGAATAGGGAAGGAATAGCAAAATGGACGGGACTGAATAATGGTGGCCAGGTGGGTGGGAAACACCCCTGGACACCTATAGACACTCCCCCACGGGTGCCGGGTCGTGGAGCCGGTCGTCATAAAATGGACGGTGCCCAGGTGGGGTGGGGGTGAGTCAGCGTCCCTCGCGGGAGAAGTGAAGGCCACACGCCAAATGCTAAGGAATGGGGAAGGAATAGCAAAATGGACGGGACTGAATAATGGTGGCCAGGTGGGTGGGAAACACCCTGGACACCTATAGACACTCCCACGGGTGCCGGTCGTAGTGATCGACGTCCCTCGCGCGGGGAGAAGTCAAGGCCACACGCCAAATGCTAAGGACTGGGGAAGGAATAGCAAAATGGAGGGGACTGAATAATGGTGGCCAGATGGGTGGGAAATACCCCCTGGACACCTATAGACACTCCCACGGGGTGCCGGTCGTAGTGATCGACGTCCTCGCGCTGGGAGAAGTCAAGGCCACACGCCAAATGCTAAGGAATGGGGAAGGAATAGCAAAATGGGGGGACTGAATAATGGTGGCCAGGTGGGTGGGAAACACCCCTGGACACCTATAGACACTCCCACGGGTGCCGGTCGTAGTGATCGACGTCCTCGCGTGGGGAGAAGTCAAGGCCACACGCCAAATGCTAAGGAATGGGAAGGAATAGCAAAATGGAGGGGACTGAATAACGGTGGCCAGGTGGGTGGGAAACACCCTGGACACCTATAGACACTCCCGGGTGCCGGTCGTAGTGATCGACGTCCGCCGGGGGGAGAAGTCAAGGCCACACGCCAAATGCTAAGGAATGGGGAAGGAATAGCAAAATGGACGGGACTGAATAACGGTGGCCAGGTGGGTGGAAATACCCCTGGACACCTATAGACACCCCACGGGGTGCCGGTCGTAGTGATCGACGTCCCGCGGGGAGAAGTCAAGGCCACACGCCAAATGCTAAGGAATAGGGAAGGAATAGCAAAATGGAGGGGACTGAATAGCGGTGGCCAGGTGGGTGGGAAAACCCCTGGACACCTATAGACACTCCCCCACGGGGTGCCGGTCGTAGTGATCGACGCCCTCGCGCGGGGAGAAGTGAAGGCCACACGCCAAATGCTAAGGACTGGGGAAGGAATAGCAAAATGGACGGGACTGATGGTGGCCAGGTGGGTGGGAAACACCCTGGGTGGCCACGGGTGGGTGAGTGAACGCCCCTGGGAGAAGTCAAGGCCACACGCCAAATGCTAGGAATAGGGAAGGAATAGCAACGGGTGGCCAGGTGGGTGGGAAATCTGGACACGTCCCCCACGGGTGCCGGTCGAGTGAGCGGGGAGAAGTCAAGGCCACACGCCAAATGCTAAGGACTGGGGAAGGAATAGCAAAATGGACGGGACTGAATAACGGTGGCCAGGTGGGTGGGAAACACACCCCTGGACACCTATAGACACTCCCCACGGGGTGCCGGTCGTAGTGATCGACGTCCCTCGCCAGGGGGAGAAGTCAAGGCCACACGCCAAATGCTAAGGAACAGGGGAAGGAATAGCAAAATGGACGGGGGACTGAATAGCGGTGGCCAGGTGGGTGGGAAACACCCCTGGACACCTATAGACACCCCACGGGTGCCGGTCGTAGTGATGATCGACGTCCCTCGGGGGAGAAGTCAAGGCCACACGCCAAATGCTAAGGAATGGGGAAGGAATAGCAAAATGGACGGGACTGAATAACAGTGGCCAGGTGGGTGGGAAACACCCTGGACACCTATAGACACTCCCACGGGGTGCGTCGTAGTGATCGACGTCCCTCGCGAGGGAGAAGTGAAGGCCACACGCCAAATGCTAAGGAATAGGGAAGGAATAGCAAAATGGACGGACTGAATAATGGTGGCCAGGTGGGGGAAACACCCCTGGACACCTATAGACACTCCCACGGGTGCCGGTCGTAGTGATCGACGTCCCTCGCGGGGAGAAGTCAAGGCCACACGCCAAATGCTAAGGACTGGGGAAGGAATAGCAAAATGGGAGGGACTGAATAACGGTGGCCAGGTGGGTGGGAAACACCCCTGGACACCTATAGACACTCCCACGGGTGCCGGTCGTAGTGATCGACGTCCCTCGCGGGGGAGAAGTCAAGGCCACACGCCAAATGCTAAGGAATAGGGAAGGAATAGCAAAATGGACGGGACTGAATAATGGTGGCCAGGTGGGTGGGAAACACCCCTGGACACCTATAGACACTCCCCACGGGGTGCCGGTCGAGTGATCGACGTCCTCGCGCTGGGAGAAGTCAAGGCCCACGCCAAATGCTAAGGAATAGGGAAGGAATAGCAAAATGGACGGGACTGAATAACGGTGGCCAGATGGGTGGAAACACCCCTGAAACACCCCCTGGACATCGACGTCCTCGTGCTGGGAGAAGGGTGCCAAATGCTAAGGAATAGGGAAGGAATAGCATCGACGACGTCCCTCGGTGGGGAGAAGTCAAGGCCACACGCCAAATGCTAAGGAACTGCCGGGAAGGAATGGGGAATGGACGCCAAAAATGACACAAAATGGACGGACTGAATAATGGTGGCCAGGTGGGTGGGAAACACCCCTGGACACCTATAGACACTCCCACGGGCCGGTCGTAGTGATCGACGTCCTCGCGCGGGAGAAGTCAAGGCCACACGCCAAATGCTAAGGAATAGGGAAGGAATAGCAAAATGGAGGGGACCAAATAGCAATGGCCAGATGGGTGGGAAACACCCCTGGACACCTATAGACACTCCCACGGGTGCCGGTCGTAGTGATCGGCGTCCCTCGCGGGAGAAGTCAAGGCCACACGCCAAATGCTAAGGACTGGGGAAGGAATAGCAAAATGGACGGGACTGAATAACGGTGGCCAGGTGGGTGGAAACACCCCTGGACACCTATAGACACTCCCCACGGGTGCCGGTCGTAGTGATCGACGTCCCTCGCGCGGGGAGAAGTCAAGGCCACACGCCAAATGCTAAGGAATGGGAAGGAATAGCAAAATGGACGGGACTGAATAATGGTGGCCAGGTGGGTGGGAAACACCCTGGACACCTATAGACACTCCACGGGTGCCGGTCGTAGTGATCGACGTCCCTCGCGCGGGGAGAAGTCAAGGCCACACGCCAAATGCTAAGGAATGGGAAGGAATAGCAAAATGGAGGGGACTGAATAATGGTGGCCAGGTGGGTGGGAAACACCCCTGGACACCTATAGACACTCCCACGGGGTGCCGGTCGTAGTGATCGACGTCCCCGCGCTGAGGGAGAAGTCAAGGCCACACGCCAAATGCTAAGGATAGGGAAGGAATAGCAAAATGGACGGGACTGAATAACGGTGGCCAGGTGGGTGGAAACACCCCTGGACACCTATAGACACTCCCCACGGGTGCCGGTCGTAGTGATCGGCGTCCCGCTAAGGCGAAGGAGAAGTGGAAGGCCACACGCCAAATGCTAAGGACTATGGGAAGGAATAGCAAAATGGACGGGACTGAATAATGGTGGCCAGGTGGGTGGGAAACACCCCTGGACACCTATAGACACTCCCACGGGTGCGGGTCGTAGTGATCGACGTCCCTCGCGCTGGGAGAAGTCAAGGCCACACGCCAAATGCTAAGGAACTGGGAAGGAATAGCAAAATGGACGGGGACTGAATAATGGTGGCCAGGTGGGTGGGAAACACCCCCTGGACACCTATAGACACTCCCACGGGGGTGCCGGGTCGTAGTGATCGGCGTCCCTCGCGCGGGGAGAAGTCAAGGCCACACGCCAAATGCTAAGGAATAGGGAAGGAATAGCAAAATGGACGGGACTGAATAATGGTGGCCAGGTGGGTGGGAAACACCCCTGGACACCTATAGACACTCCCCACGGGGTGCCGGTCGTAGTGATCGACGTCCCTCGCGGGGAGAAGTCAAGGCCACACGCCAAATGCTAAGGAATGGGAAGGAATAGCAAAATGGAGGGGACTGAATAATGGTGGCCAGGTGGGTGGAAACACCCTGGACACCTATAGACACTCCCACGGGGTGCCGGTCGTAGTGATCGACGCCCCTCGCGGCGAGGAGAAGTCAAGGCCACACGCCAAATGCTAAGGAATGGGGAAGGAATAGCAAAATGGACGGGACTGAATAATGGTGGCCAGGTGGGTGGGAAACACCCTGGACACCTATAGACACTCCCACGGGTGCCGGTCGTAGTGATCGACGTCCTCGCGCTGGGAGAAGTCAAGGCCACACGCCAAATGCTAAGGAATGGGGAAGGAATAGCAAAATGGACGGGACTGAATAAGCGGTGGCCAGGTGGGTGGGAAACACCCCTGGACACCTATAGACACTCCCACGGGTGCCGGTCGTAGTGATCGACGTCCCTCGCGCGGGGAGAAGTCAAGGCCACACGCCAAATGCTAAGGAATAGGGAAGGAATAGCAAAATGGAGGGGACTGAATAATGGTGGCCAGGTGGGTGGGAAACACCCCCTGGACACCTATAGACACTCCCCACGGGGTGCCGGTCGTAGTGATCGACGTCCCTCGCGCGGGGAGAAGTCAAGGCCACACGCCAAATGCTAAGGAATAGGGAAGGAATAGCAAAATGGACGGGACTGAATAATGGTGGCCAGGTGGGTGGGAAACACCCCTGGACACCTATAGACACTCCCCACGGGGTGCCGGTCGAGTGATCGACGTCCCTCGCGCTGGGAGAAGTCAAGGCCACACGCCAAATGCTAAGGAATGGGGAAGGAATAGCAAAATGGACGGACTGAATAACGGTGGCCAGGTGGGTGGGAAACACCCCTGGACACCTATAGACACCCCACGGGTGCCGGTCGTCGAGTGATCGCGTCCCTCGCGCGGGGAGAAGTCAAGGCCACACGCCAAATGCTAAGGACTGGGGAAGGAATAGCATAATGGACGGGACTGAATAACGGTGGCCAGGTGGGTGGGAAACACCCCCTGGACACCTATAGACACTCCCCACGGGGTGCCGGTCGTAGTGATCGACGTCCCTCGCGCGGGAGAAGTCAAGGCCACACGCCAAATGCTAAGGAATAGGAAGGAATAGCAAAATGGACGGGACTGAATAATGGTGGCCAGGTGGGTGGAAACACCCCTGGACACCTATAGACACTCCCACGGGTGCCGGTCGTAGTGATCGACGTCCCTCGCGGGGAGAAGTCAAGGCCACACGCCAAATGCTAAGGAATAGGGAAGGAATAGCAAAATGGGAGGGGACTGAATAATGGTGGCCAGGTGGGTGGGAAACACCCCTGGACACCTATAGACACTCCACGGGTGCCGGTCGAGTAGTGATCGACGTCCCTCGGGGAGAAGTCAAGGCCACACGCCAAATGCTAAGGGGAAGGAAGCAAAATGGACGGGAATAATGGTGGCCAGGTGGGTGGGAAACACCCCTGACACCTATAGACACTCCTAATCGACGGCGGGGAGAAGGGAAGGAATAGCATATGGACGGGACTGAATAATGGTGGCCAGGTGGGTGGGAAACACCCTGGACACCTATAGACACTCCCACGGGTGCCTAAGGTCGTAGCAGTGATCGACGTGGCCCCTCGCGCGGGAGAAGTCAAGGCCACGGGAGAAAATGCAAATGCTAAGGACTGGGGAAGGAATAGCAAAATGGAGCGGGACTGAATAATGGTGGCCAGGTGGGTGGGAAACACCCCTGGACACCTATAGACACTCCCACGGGGTGCCGGTCGTAGTGATCGACGTCCCTCGCGGGGAGAAGTCAAGGCCACACGCCAAATGCTAAGGAATGGGGAAGGAATAGCAAAATGGACGGGACTGAATAATGGTGGCCAGGTGGGTGGGAAACACCCCTGGACACCTATAGACACTGCCCACGGGGTGCCGGTCGTAAGCGGTGGGTGATCGACACCCCTCGCGGGAGAGAAGTCGACGCCCCTGCGGGGAGAAGTCAAGGCCACACGCCAAATGCTAAGGACTGGGAAGGAATAGCAAATGGACGGGACTGAATAACGGTGGCCAGGTGGGTGGGAAACACCCCTGGACACCTATAGACACTCCCCCACGGGTGCCGGTCGTAGTGATCGACGTCCCTCGCGGGGAGAAGTCAAGGCCACACGCCAAATGCTAAGGAATAGGGAAGGAATAGCAAAATGGACGGGACTGAATAATGGTGGCCAGGTGGTGGGAAACACCCCTGGACACCTATAGACACCCCACGGGGTGCCGGTCGAGTGATCGACGTCCCTCGCGCTGGGAGAAGTCAAGGCCACACGCCAAATGCTAAGGAATAGGGAAGGAATAGCAAAATGGACGGGACTGAATAATGGTGGCCAGGTGGGTGGAAACACCCCTGGACACCTATAGACACTCCACGGGTGCCGGTCGTAGTGATCGACGTCCCTCGCGCGGGAGAAGTCAAGGCCACACGCCAAATGCTAAGGAATAGGGAAGGAATAGCAAAATGGAGGGGACTGAATAACGGTGGCCAGGTGGGTGGGAAACACCCCTGGACACCTATAGACACCTCACACGGGTGCCGGTCGAATAGGTGATCGACGTGAATAATGGTGGAGAAGTCAAGGCCACACGCCAAATGCTAAGGAATGGGGAAGGGCCACAGCCAAATGCAGGAATGGGGGACTGCAAAATGGACGGGATAGAATAACGGTGGCCAGGTGGGTGGAAACACCCCTGGACACCTATAGACACTCCCACGGGTGCCGGTCGTAGTGATCGACGTCCTCGCGCTGGGAGAAGTCAAGGCCACACGCCAAATGCTAAGGAATGGGGAAGGAATAGCAAAATGGACGGGACTGAATAATGGTGGCCAGGTGGGTGGGAAACACCCCTGGACACCTATAGACACTCCCCACGGGTGCCGGTCGTAGTGATCGACGTCCTCAAGGGGAGAAGTCAAGGCCACACGCCAAATGCTAAGGAATAGGGAAGGAATAGCAAAATGGACGGGACTGAATAATGGTGGCCAGGTGGGTGGAAACACCCCTGGACACCTATAGACACCCCACGGGTGCCGGTCGTAGTGATCGACGTCCCTCGCGCGGGGAGAAGTCAAGGCCACACGCCCAAATGCTAAGGAATAGGGAAGGAATAGCAAAATGGACGGGACTGAATAATGGTGGCCAGGTGGGTGGGAAACACCCCTGGACACCTATAGACACTCCCCACGGGTGCCGGTCGTGGTGATCGGCGTCCCTCGCGGGGAGAAGTCAAGGCCACACGCCAAATGCTAAGGAATAGGGAAGGAATAGCAAAATGGACGGACTGAATAATGGTGGCCAGGTGGGTGGGAAACACCCCTGGACACCTATAGACACTCCCCCACGGGTGCCGGTCGAGTGATCGACGTCCCTCGCGCGGGGAGAAGTCAAGGCCACACGCCAAATGCTAAGGAATAGGAAGGAATAGCAAAATGGACGGGACTGAATAATGGTGGCCAGGTGGGTGGGAAACACCCCTGGACACTATAGACACTCCCACGGGTGCCGGTCGTAGTGATCGACGTCCCTCTGGACACCTATAGACGGGAGAAGTCAAGGCCACACGCCAAATGCTAAGGAATAGGGAAGGAATAGCAAAATGGACGGGACTGAATAATGGTGGCCAGGTGGGTGGAAACACCCCTGGACACCTATAGACACTCCCCACGGGTGCCGGTCGTAGTGATCGACGCCCGCGCTGGGAGAAGTCAAGGCCACACGCCAAATGCTAAGGAATAGGAAGGAATAGCAAAATGGACGGGACTGAATAATGGTGGCCAGGTGGGTGGGAAACACCCCTGGACACCTATAGACACTCCCACGGGTGCCGGCGTAGTGATCGACGTGCGGGGAGAAGTCAGGCCACACGCCAAATGCTAAGGAATAGGAAGGAATAGCAAAATGGACGGGACTGAATAATGGTGGCCAGGTGGGTGGGAAACACCCCTGGACACCTATAGTCCCCACGGGGTGCCGGTCGTAGTGATCGACGTCCCTCGCGGGGAGAAGTCAAGGCCACACGCCAAATGCTAAGGAACTGGGAAGGAATAGCAAAATGGACGGGACTGAATAACGGTGGCCAGGTGGGTGGGAAACACCCCTGGACACCTATAGACACTCCCACGGGTGCCGGTCGCCAGTGATCGACGTCCCTCGCGCGGGGAGAAGTCAAGGCCACACGCCAAATGCTAAGGAATAGGGAAGGAATAGCAAAATGGACGGGACTGAATAATGGTGGCCAGGTGGGTGGGAAACACCCCTGGACACCTATAGACACTCCCACGGGTGCCGGTCGTAGTGATCGACGTCCCGCGGGGAGAAGTCAAGGCCACACGCCAAATGCTAAGGACTGGGGAAGGAATAGCAAAATGGACGGGACTGAATAATGGTGGCCAGGTGGGTGGGAAACACCCCTGGACACCTATAGACACTCCCCACGGGTGCCGGTCGAGTGATCGACGTCCCTCGCGGGAGAAGGGAGAAGTCAAGGCCACACGCCAAATGCTAAGGAATGGGAAGGAATAGCAAAATGGAGGGGACTGAATAATGGTGGCCAGGTGGGTGGGAAACACCCCTGGACACCTATAGACACCCCACGGGTGCCGGTCGTAGTGATCGGCGTCCCTCCAAATGCGGGAGAAGTCAAGGCCACACGCCAAATGCTAAGGAATGGGAAGGAATAGCAAAATGGAGGGACTGAATAGCGGTGGCCAGGTGGGTGGGAAACACCCCTGGACACCTATAGACACTCCCACGGGTGCGGTCGTAGTGATCGACGTCCCTCGCTGGGAGAAGTCAAGGCCACACGCCAAATGCTAAGGAATAGGGAAGGAATAGCAAAATGGAGGGGACTGAATAATGGTGGCCAGGTGGGTGGGAAACACCCCTGGACACCTATAGACACTCCCACGGGGTGCCGGTCGAGTGATCGACGTCCCTCGGCGGGGAGAAGTCAAGGCCACACGCCAAATGCTAAGGACTGGGGAAGGAATAGCAAAATGGACGGGACTGAATAACGGTGGCCAGGTGGGTGGGAAACACCCCTGGACACCTATAGACACTCCCCCACGGGTGCCGGTCGAGTGATCGACGTCCCTCGCTGGGGAGAAGTCAAGGCCACACGCCAAATGCTAAGGACTGGGGAAGGAATAGCAAAATGGACGGACTGAATAATGGTGGCCAGGTGGGTGGGAAACACCCCTGGACACCTATAGACACCCCACGGGGTGCCGGTCGTAGTGATCGACGTCCCTCGTCGAGCGGGGGAGAAGTCAAGGCCACACGCCAAATGCTAAGGAATAGGAAGGAATAGCAAAATGGACGGACTGAATAACGGTGGCCAGGTGGGTGGAAACACCCCTGGACACCTATAGACACTCCCACGGGTGCCGGTCGTAGTGATCGACGTCCCTCGCGCGAGGGGAGAAGTCAAGGCCACACGCCAAATGCTAAGGAATAGGAAGGAATAGCAAAATGGACGGGACTGAATAATGGTGGCCAGGTGGGTGGAAACACCCCTGGACACCTATAGACACCCACGGGGTGCCGGTCGTAGTGATCGACGTCCCTCGCGCTGGGAGAAGTCAAGGCCACACGCCAAATGCCAAATGCAAAAAGGAATGGGGAAGGAATAGCAAAATGGACGGGACTGAATAATGGTGGCCAGGTGGGGAAACAAACCCCTGGACACCGGACACGAATAACGGTGGCCAGGTGGGTGGGAAACACCCCCACGGGGTGCCGGTCGTAGTGATCGACGTCCCTCGCGGGAGGAGTCAAGGCCACACGCCAAATGCTAAGGACTGGGGAAGGAATAGCAAAATGGACGGGACTGAATAACGGTGGCCAGGTGGGTGGGAAATACCACCTGGACACCTATAGACACTCCCCACGGGGTGCCGGTCGTAGTGATCGACGTCCCGCGGGAGAAGTCAAGGCCACACGCCAAATGCTAAGGAATAGGAAGGAATAGCAAAATGGACGGGACTGAATAATGGTGGCCAGGTGGGTGGGAAACACCCCTGGACACCTATAGACACTCCCACGGGTGCCGGTCGTAGTGATCGACGCCCTCGCGCGGGGAGAAGTCAAGGCCACACGCCAAATGCTAAGGAATAGGGAAGGAATAGCAAAATGGACGGGACTGAATAACGGTGGCCAGTGGGTGGGAAACACCCCTGGACACCTATAGACACTCCCACGGGTCGGGCGAGGAAACACCAAATAAATACTAAGAATGGGGTGGTGAATAGTGATCGGCGTCCCTCGCGGGGAGAGAAGTCAAGGCCACACGCCAAATGCTAAGGAATAGGGAAGGAATAGCAAAATGGACGGGACTGAATAATGGTGGCCAGGTGGGTGGGAAACACCCCTGGACACCTATAGACACTCCCCCCACGGGTGCCGGTCGAGTGATCGACGCCCCGCGCGGGGAAGTCAAGGCCACACGCCAAATGCTAAGGAATAGGGAAGGAATAGCAAAATGGACGGGACTGAATAATGGTGGCCAGGTGGGTGGGAAACACCCCTGGACACCTATAGACACTCCCCACGGGGTGCCGGTAAGGTAGTGATCGAAACACGTCCTAGCGGGGGAGAAGTCAAGGCCACACGCCAAATGCTAAGGAATGGGAAGGAATAGCAAAATGGACGGGACTGAATAATGGTGGCCAGGTGGGTGGAAACACCCCTGGACACCTATAGACACTCCCCACGGGTGCCGGTCGTAGTGATCGACGTCCCTCGCGCGGGGAGAAGTCAAGGCCACACGCCAAATGCTAAGGAATAGGGAAGGAATAGCAAAATGGGGCGGGACTGAATAATGGTGGCCAGGTGGGTGGGAAACACCCCCTGGACACCTATAGACACTCCCCACGGGGTGCCGGTCGAGTGATCGACGTCCTCGCGCGGGAGAAGTCAAGGCCACACGCCAAATGCTAAGGAATAGGGAAGGAATAGCAAAATGGATCGGACTGAATAATGGTGGCCAGGTGGGTGGGAAACACCCCCTGGACACCTATAGACACGCCAAATGCATGGGGGTGCGGTCGTAGTGATCGGTGGAAACACTCCTGGACGCCCTATAGCGCTGGGGAAGTCAAGGCCACACGCCCAAATGCTAAGGACTAGGGAAGGAATAGCAAAATGGACGGGACTGAATAACGGTGGCCAGGTGGGTGGGAAACACCCCTGGACACTATAGACACTCCCACGGGTGCCGGGTCGAGTGATCGACGTCCCTCGCGGGGAGAAGTCAAGGCCACACGCCAAATGCTAAGGAATGGGGAAGGAATAGCAAAATGGGGGGGACTGAATAGCGGTGGCCAGGTGGGTGGGAAACACCCCTGGACACCTATAGACACTCCACGGGTGCCGGTCGTAGTGATCGGCGTCCCTCGCGGGGAGAAGTCAAGGCCACACGCCAAATGCTAAGGAATAGGGAAGGAATAGCAAAATGGACGGGACTGAATAACGGTGGCCAGGTGGGTGGGAAACACCCTGGACACCTATAGACACTCCCACGGGGTGCCGGTCGAGTGATCGACGTCCTCGCGTGGGGAGAAGTCAAGGCCACACGCCAAATGCTAAGGAATAGGGAAGGAATAGCAAAATGGACGGGACTGAATAACGGTGGCCAGGTGGGTGGGAAACACCCCTGGACACCTATAGACACTCCCCACGGGGTGCCGGTCGAGTGATCGACGTCCCTCGTGGCGGGGAGAAGTCAAGGCCACACGCCAAATGCTAAGGAATAGGAAGGAATAGCAAAATGGAGGGACTGAATAGCGGTGGCCAGGTGGGTGGGAAACACCCCTGGACACCTATAGACACCCCACGGGTGCCGGTCGAGTGATCGACGTCCCTCGTCAAGGCCACACGCCAAATGAGAAGGAATAGCAAAATGGAGGACCACACGCCAAATGAAACACCCCTGGAATAGGAAGGAATAGCAAAATGGAGGACATTGAATATGCGGTGGCCAGGAATAGCAAAATGGGTGGGAAACACCCCTGGACACCTATAGACACTCCCCACGGGTGCCGGTCGTAGTGATCGACGCGTCCCGCGTGGGGAGAAGTCAAGGCCACACACGCCAAATGCTAAGGACTGGGGAAGGAATAGCAAAATGGACGGGACTGAATAATGGTGGCCAGGTGGGTGGGAAACACCCCTGGACACCTATAGACACTCCCACGGGTGCCGGGTCGTAGTGATCGACGTCCCGCGAGTGGGAGAAGTCAAGGCCACACGCCAAATGCTAAGGACTGGGGAAGGAATAGCAAAATGGAGGGGACTGAATAACGGTGGCCAGGTGGGTGGGAAACACCCCTGGACACCTATAGACACCTCCCCACGGGTGCCGGTCGAGTGATCGACGTCCCGCGCTGGGAGAAGTCAAGGCCACACGCCAAATGCTAAGGAATAGGGAAGGAATAGCAAAATGGACGGGACTGAATAACGGTGGCCAGGTGGGTGGGAAACACCCTGGACACCTATAGACTCCCCACGGGACACCGAGGAGAAGTGAAGGCCACGGGTGCCTAGGGAAGGTAGCAAAATAGGTGATCGGCCAGGTGGGTGGAAACACCCCTGCGCTCCCCACGGGGGAGAAGTCGCGGGGGAAGGCCACACGCCAAATGCTAAGGACTGGGAAGGAATAGCAAAATGGACGGGACTGAATAACGGTGGCCAGGTGGTGGGAAACACCCCTGGACACCTATAGACACTCCCCACGGGGTGCCGGTCGAGGATCGGCGTCCCTCGACGCGGGAGAAGTCAAGGCCACACGCCAAATGCTAAGGACTGGGGAAGGAATAGCAAAATGGACGGGACTGAATAATGGTGGCCAGGTGGGTGGAAACACCCCTGGACAACTCCCCCACGGGTGCGGTCGAGTGATGCGTCCTCGCGCGGGAGAAGTCAAGGCCACACGCCAAATGCTAAGGAATAGGAAGGAATAGCAAAATGGAGGACTGAATAATGGTGGCCAGGTGGGTGGGAAACACCCCTGGACACCTATAGACACACTCCCACGGGTGCCGGGATCGACGTGGGAGAATCGACGCCAAATCCTCGCGAGGGGAGAAGTCAAGGCCACACGCCAAAATGCTAAGGACTGGGGAAGGAATAGCAAAATGGACGGGACTGAATAGCGGTGGCCAGGTGGGTGGGAAACACCCCTGGACACCTATAGACACTCCCCCACGGGTGCCGGTCGTAGTGATCGACGTCCCTCGCGCTGAGGGGGAGAAGTCAAGGCCACACGCCAAATGCTAAGGAATGGGGAAGGAATAGCAAAATGGACGGGACTGAATAATGGTGGCCAGGTGGGTGGAAACACCCCTGGACACCTATAGACACTCCCCACGGGTGCCGGTCGAGTGATCGGCGTCCTCGCGCGGGGAGAAGTCAAGGCCACACGCCAAATGCTAAGGAATAGGAAGGAATAGCAAAATGGACGGGACTGAATAATGGTGGCCAGGTGGGTGGGAAACACCCCTGGACACCTATAGACACTCCCACGGGTGCCGGTCGTAGTGATCGACGTCCCACAAGGGGAGAAGTCAAGGCCACACGCCAAATGCTAAGGAATAGGGAAGGAATAGCAAAATGGACGGGACTGAATAACGGTGGCCAGGTGGCCAGGTGGGTGGGAAACACCCCCGGACAATAGGAAGGAAGACACTCCCACGGGTGCCGGTCGTAGTGATCGACGTCCCTCGCGGAGAGAAGTCAAGGCCACACGCCAAATGCTAAGGAATAGGGAAGGAATAGCAAAATGGACGGGACTGAATAATGGTGGCCAGGTGGGTGGGAAACACCCCCTGATAGACACTCCCCACGGGTGCCGCCAGGTGGGTGGAAACACCCTGCCAAACAATAGGAAGGAATAGCAAAATGGACGGACTGAATAACGGTCCCACGGGTGGACACCTATAGACACTCCCACGGGGTCGGTCGTAGTGATCGACGTCCCTCGCGCGGGAGAAGTCAAGGCCACACGCCAAATGCTAAGGACTGGGAAGGAATAGCAAAATGGACGGGACTGAATAATGGTGGCCAGGTGGGTGGAAACACCCCTGGACACCTATAGACACTCCACGGGTGCCGGTCGTAGTGATCGACGTCCCCGCGCGGGGAGAAGTCAAGGCCACACGCCAAATGCTAAGGAATAGGGAAGGAATAGCAAAATGGACGGGACTGAATAATGGTGGCCAGGTGGGTGGGAAACACCCCTGGACACCTATAGACACCCCACGGGTGCCGGTCGTAGTGATCGACGTCCCTCGCGAGGGGAGAAGTCAAGGCCACACGCCAAATGCTAAGGACTGGGAAGGAATAGCAAAATGGACGGGACTGAATAATGGTGGCCAGGTGGGTGGGAAACACCCCTGGACACCTATAGACACTCCCCACGGGGTGCCGGGGTCGTAGTGATCGACGTCCCCGCGCGGGGAGAAGTCAAGGCCACACGCCAAATGCTAAGGAATAGGGAAGGAATAGCAAAATGGAGGGGACTGAATAATGGTGGCCAGGTGGGTGGGAAACACCCCCTGGACACCTATAGACACTCCCACGGGTGCCGGTCGTAGTGATCGACACCCCTCGCGGGGAGAAGTCAAGGCCACGCCAAATGCTAAGGAATAGGGAAGGAATAGCAAAATGGACGGACTGAATAACGGTGGCCAGGTGGGTGGGAAACACCCCTGGACACCTATAGACACACGCCCACTGGGGTGCCGGGTCGTGGCCAGTGATCGACGCCGCGCAGGGAGAAGTCAAGGCCACACGCCAAATGCTAAGGACTGGGGAAGGAATAGCAAAATGGACGGGACTGAATAACGGTGGCCAGGTGGGTGGAAACACCCCCTGGACACCTATAGACACTCCCACGGGTGCCGGTCGTAGTGATCGACGTCCTCTCGCGGGAGAAGTCAAGGCCACACGCCAAATGCTAAGGAATAGGGAAGGAATAGCAAAATGGACGGACTGAATAATGGTGGCCAGGTGGGTGGGAAACACCCCTGACACCTATAGACACCCACGGGATGCCGGGACACCTAGGCCACACGCCAAATACGGGGACTGAATAATGGTGGCCAGGTGGGTGGAACCTCCTGGGGATCGACGTCCCTCGCGCGGGGGAAGTGCACACCAAATGCTAGGACTAGGAAGGAATAGCAAAATGGACGGGACTGAATAGCGGTGGGCCAGGTGGGTGGGAAACACCCCTGGACACCTATAGACACTCCCCCACGGGTGCCGGTCGAGTGATCGACGTCCCTCGCGGGGAGAAGTCAAGGCCACACGCCAAATGCTAAGGACTGGGGAAGGAATAGCAAAATGGACGGACTGAATAATGGTGGCCAGGTGGGTGGAAACACCCTGGACACCTATAGACACTCCCCACGGGTGCCCGGTCGCGCGGGGAGAGTCGCCACACGCCAAATGCTAAGGAATGGGAAGGAATAGCAAAATGGACGGGACTGAATAACGGTGGCAGATGGGTGGGAAACACCCCTGGACACCTATGCACGGGTAAGGATCGGCGTCCCTCGCGAGGGAGAAGGAATGGGGAAGGAATAGCAAAATGGACGGGACTGAATAATGGTGGCCAGGTGGGTGGGAAACACCCCTGGACACTATAGACACTCCTCACGGGTGCCGGTCGTCAGAGTGATCGGCGCCCGACTGCGCGGGGAGAAGTCAAGGCCACACGCCAAATGCTAAGGAATAGGGAAGGAATAGCAAAATGGAGGGGACTGAATAATGGTGGCCAGGTGGGTGGGAAACACCCCCTGGACACCTATAGACACTTCACGGGGTGCCGGTCGTAGTGATCGACGTCCCTCGCGCGGGAGAAGTCAAGGCCACACGCCAAATGCTAAGGAATAGGGAAGGAATAGCAAAATGGAGGGACTGAATAATGGTGGCCAGGTGGGTGGGAAACACCCCTGGACACCTATAGACACCCCCGGGTGCCGGTCGAGTGATCGACGCCCTCGCCGGGGAGAAGTCAAGGCCACACGCCAAATGCTAAGGCGAATAGGGAAGGAATAGCAAAATGGGACGGGACTGAATAACGGTGGCCAGGTGGGTGGGGAAACACCCCTGGACACCTATAGACACCACCACGGGTGCCGGTCGAGTGATCGACGTCCCGCGGGAGAAGTGGAGAAGGCCACACGCCAAATGCTAAGATGGGAAGGAATAGCAAAATGGACCCCTGGGACTGAATAATGGTGGCCAGGTGGGTGGGAAACACCCCCTGGACACCTATAGACCTCCCACGGGTGCCGGTCGTAGTGATCGTCCGTAGATCCGCGCGGGGGAGAAGTCAAGGCCACACGCCAAATGCTAAGAATAGGGAAGGAATAGCAAAATGGACGGACTGAATAAGCGGTGGCCAGGTGGGTGGGAAACACCCCTGACACCTATAGACACTCCCCACGGGTGCCGGTCGTGATCGACGCCCTCGCTGGGAGAAGTCAAGGCCACACGCCAAATGCTAAGGAATGGGGAAGGAATAGCAAATGGACGGACTGAATAATGGTGGCCAGGTGGGTGGGAAACACCCCTGACACCTATAGACACTCCACAAGGGGGTGCCGGTCGTAGTGATCGACGCCCTCGTCGCGCGGGGAGAAGTCAAGGCCACACGCCAAATGCTAAGGACTGGGAAGGAATAGCAAAATGGAGGGGACTGAATAACGGTGGCCAGATGGGTGGAAACACCCCTGACACCTATAGACACTCCCACGGGTGCCGGTCGTAGTGATCGACGGGGTGCCGGGTCAGTGATTGACGTCCCTCACGCGGGGAGAAGTCAAGGCCACACGCCAAATGCTAAGGAATAGGGAAGGAATAGCAAAATGGACGGGACTGAATAATGGTGGCCAGGTGGGTGGAAACACCCCTGACACCTATAGACACTCCCCACGGGTGCCGGGTCGTAGTGATCGACGTCCCTCGCGGGGGAGAAGTCAAGGCCACACGCCAAATGCTAAGGAATGGGAAGGAATAGCAAAATGGACGGGACTGAATAACGGTGGCCAGGTGGGTGGGAAACACCCTGGACACCTATAGACACTCCCACGGGTGCCGGTCGAGTGATCGACGTCCCTCGCGGGGAGAAGTCAAGGCCACACGCCAAATGCTAAGGACTGGGAAGGAATAGCATAATGGACGGGACTGAATAACGGTGGCCAGGTGGGTGGGAAACACCCCTGGACACCTATAGACACTCCCACGGGTGCCGGTCGTGATCGCGTCGCCGCGGGAGAAGTCAAGGCCACACGCCAAATGCTAAGGAACTGGGGAAGGAATAGCAAAATGGACGGGACTGAATAACGGTGGCCAGGTGGGTGGGAAACACCCCTGGACACCTATAGACACTCCACAGGGTCCTGGTCGAGTGATCCGGTCAAGGGAGAAGTGAAGGGCCGTCCAAATGCCGGGACTGGGGGAGCAAAATGGAGGGGGAGTCGGTGGCCAGGTGGGTGGGAAACACCCCTTGGACACCTATAGACACACGCCAAATGCTAATGGACTGGGGAAGGAATAGCAAAATGGACGGACTGAATAGCCGGTGGCCAGGTGGGTGGGAAACACCCCTGGACACCTATAGACACTCCACGGGTGCCGGTCGAGTGATCGACACGTCCTCGCCTCGTGAGGGAGAAGTCAAGGCCACACGCCAAATGCTAAGGAAAGGGGAAGGAATAGCAAAATGGATGGGGACTGAATAAGCGGTGGCCAGATGGGTGGGAAACACCCCTGGACACCTATAGACACCCCACGGGTGCCGGTCGAGTGATCGACGTCCCTCGCGCGGGAGAAGTCAAGGCCACACGCCAAATGCTAAGGAATGGGGAAGGAATAGCAAAATGGACGGACTGAATAATGGTGGCCAGGTGGGTGGGAAAACCCCTGGACACCTATAGACACTCCCACGGGTGCCGGTCACGCCCCAGTGCCGGGGAGAAGTCAAGGCACACGCCAAATGCTAAGGACTGGGAAGGAATAGCATAATGGACGGACTGAATGCGGTGGCCAGGTGGGTGTGAAACACCCCTCACCTATAGACACTACCACGGGTGCAGGTCAGTGTCCGACGTCCCTCGCGGGGAGAAGTCAAGGCCACACGCCAAATGCTAAGGAATAGGAAGGAATAGCAAAATGGACGGGGACTGAATAACGGTGGCCAGGTGGGTGGGAAACACCCCTGGACACCTATAGACACTCGTCCCACACGAGGGGTGCCGGTCGAGAATGGCATAATCGGACGCCTGGCCAGGGGGAGAAGTCAGGCCACACGCCAAAAATGCTAAGGACTGAGGAGGGAAGGAATAGCAAAATGGACGGGACTGAATATGGTGGCCAGGTGGGTGGGAAACACCCCTGGACACCTATAGACACTCCCCACGGGTGCCGGTCGAGTGATCGACGCCCTCGCGGGGAGAAGTGAAGGCCACACGCCAAATGCTAAGGAATAGGGAAGGAATAGCAAAATGGACGGGACTGAATAATGGTGGCCAGGTGGGTGGGAAACACACTCCCCCTGGACACCTATAGACACCTCCCACGGGTGCCGGTCGCAAAATAGTGATCGACGTCCCTCGCACGGGGGTGCGGTGGGAGAAGTCGAGAGGAAGGCCACACGCCAAATGCTAAGGACTGGGAAGGAATAGCAAAATGGACGGGACTGAATAACGGTGGCCAGGTGGGTGGAAACACCCCTGGACACCTATAGACACTTCCCACGGGTGCCGGTCGTAGTGATCGACGTCCCGCGCGGGAGAAGTCAAGGCCACACGCCAAATGCTAAGGAATGGGGAAGGAATAGCATAATGGAGGGGAATAACAGTGGGAAACACCCCTGGACACCTATAGACACTCCCCCACGGGGTGCCGGTCGTAGTGATCGACGTCCCGCGTGGGAGAAGTGGCCACACGCCAAATGCTAAGGACTGGGAAGGAATAGCAAAATGGACGGGTTGAATAATGGTGGCCAGGTGGGGAAACACCCCTGGACACCTATAGACACTCCCCACGGGTGCCCGGTCAAAGGATCGACGTGGCCGTGGGAGAAGTCAAGGCCACGTCCCCAAATGCTAAGGAATAGGAAGGAATAGCAAAATGGAGGGGGACTGAATAATGGTGGCCAGATGGGTGGGAAACACCCCTGGACACCTATAGACACTCCCACGGGTGCCGGTCGTAGTGATCGACGTCCTCGCGCGGGAGAAGTCAAGGCCACACGCCAAATGCTAGGGATAGGGAAGGTAGCAAAAGACAGGACTGAATAATGGTGGCCAGGTGGGTGGGAAACACCCTGGACATGCCCACGGGTGCCGGTCGAATCGACGCCCCGAAGGAACACGCCAAATGCTAAGGCAGCAAATGGACGGGACTGAATAGCGGTGGCCAGGTGGGTGGGAAACACCCCTGGACACCTATAGACACCGGTCGTGTGGGTGCCACACGCCAAATCTGGGAAGGAATAGCAAAATGGATCGGACGGTGGCCAGGTGGGGAACAAATTACCCTGGACAAAGGACTCCCCACGGGGTGCGGAGTAGTGCCGGAGAAGAAGGAGCAAAATGTCTGGAGGGGGAATAATGGTGGCCAGGTGGGTGGAAACACCCCTGGACACTATAGACAAACGGGTGCTAAGGACTGGGAAGGAGTCAAGGCCACAAAATGGAACTGGAAGAGCGTAATGAATGAATAATGGTGGCCAGGTGGGTGGGAAACACCCCTGGACACCTATAGACATTCCCCACGGGTGCCGGTCGAGTGATCGACGCTCGCGGAGGAAGTCAAGGCCACACGCCAAATGCTAAGGAATGGGGAAGGAATAGCAAAATGGACGGACTGAATAATGGTGGCCAGGTGGGTGGAAACACCCCTGGACACCTATAGACACTCCCACGGGTGCCGGTCGTAGTGATCGACGTCCTCGCGCGGGGAGAAGTGAAGGCCACACGCCAAATGCTAAGGACTGGGGAAGGAATAGCAAAATGGACGGGACTGAATAATGGTGGCCAGGTGGGTGGGAAACACCCCTGGACACCTATACACTCCCACGGGTGCCGGTCGTAGCTGATCGGCGTCCCTCGCGGCGGGGAGAAGTCAAGGCCACACGCCAAATGCTAAGGAATGGGAAGGAATAGCAAAATGGAGGGGGACTGAATAATGGTGGCCAGGTGGGTGGGAAACACCCTGGACACCCTATAGACCTCCCCACGGGGTGCGGTCGTAGTGATCGACGCCCGCGCGGGAGAAGTCAAGGCCACACGCCAAATGCTAAGGACTGGGGAAGGAATAGCAAAATGGACGGGACTGAATAATGGTGGCCAGGTGGGTGGGAAACACCCTGGACACCTATAGCACTCCCCACGGGGTGCCGTCGTAGTGATCGACGTCCCTCGCGCGAGGAGGAGTCGCCCCTAATGAATAGGAAGGAATAGCGGGGAGAAGTCAAGGCCACTCCTCACGGGGTGCCAAATGCTAAGGACTTGGGGAAGGAATAGCAAATGGAGGGGACTGAATAGCGGTGGCCAGGTGGGTGGGGAAACACTCCCCTGGGGACAGTGGTACTGACAACGTCCCTCACGGGGAGAAGCCAAGCCGGCCAAATGCTAAGGGAATAGGAAGGAATAGCAAAATGGAGGACCGCCCAGATGGGTGGGGAGATAGACACTGACGGGGTGCCGGTCGTAGTGATCGGCGTCCCACGCCGAGGAAAGTGCCAATGCCAAATGCTAAGGAATGGGAAGGAATAGCAAAATGGAGAGGGACTGAATAATGGTGGCCAGGTGGGTGGGGAAACCCCTAGGACAATCTAGCCCTAGAGACACTCCCATAGGGTGCCGGGTCGTAGTGATCGACGTCCCAGCGCTGGGAGAAGTCAAGGCCACACGCCAAATGCTAAGGAATAGGAAGGAATAGCAAAATGGACGGACTGAATAATGGTGGCCAGTGGGTGGGAAACACCCCTGGACACTATAGACACTCCCCACGGGTGCCGGTCGAGGATCGACGTCCCTCGCGGGGAGAAGTCAAGGCCACACGCCAAATCTAAGGAATAGGAAGCAAAATGGAGCAAAACGGTGGCCAGTGGGGTGAAATACCCCTTGAAGGTGCCGGTATCGCGTCCCTGCGGCGAGGAGAAGTGCATAAATACAGAATAAAGGGAAGGTGGACTGAAACGGTGGCCAGGTGGGTAGGAAATACCTGGACACCTATAGACACTAATGGGTGCCGGTCGTGATCGGGTGACCGGCCACATGCCAAATGCAAGGACTGGGAAGGAATAGGAAAATGGGCGGGAAGATAACACGGTGGCCAAAGGCCACACACCAAATGCGGGGAGGAGTGGCGATGGGGGAATAAGGAAGAATAGCAAAATGGAGGGACTGGCCAGATGGGTACACCCCTGGTGGCCAGGTGGGTGGGAAAGCCACCGCCAAATGCTAAGGACTGGGAAGGAATAGCACTGGAATAGACAGGTGGCCAGGTGGGTGAAATACCCGGGAGATCACGTCCCGCGCGCGAGGTGCACACCAAATTCTAAGAATAGGAAGGAATAGCAAAATCGGACTGAATAACGGTGGCCAGGTGGGTGAAACCCCTGGACGAGACACCCCACGGGTGCCGGCCGTGACGTCCCTGGGGAGAAGTGGCCACATCAAATGCTAAGGAATAGGAAGGAATAGCAAAATAGCGGGACTGAATAACGGTGGCCAGGTGGGTGGGAACACCCTGGACACTGATCACACTCCCCACGGGGTGCAGGGTGTCCTCGCGCGGGGAGAGTGAAGGGTAAATTCGGTGGAATCGCAGTGGCCAGATGGGTGGGGCTTGCCCCACAAGACGCCTATAGTCTCCGCTACGGGGTGTGGGAAATGCCAAGGAATGGGGAAGGAATAGCAAAATGAACGGACTGAATATGGTGGCCAGGTGGGTGTGAAACACTCCTGGACACCTAAGACACCCACGGGTGCCGGGTCGTGATCGACGCCCCGCGGGAGAAGTGAAGGCCACACGCCAAATGCTGAAGGAATGGGGAAGGAGCAAAAATGGAGGGGACTGAATAACAGTGGCCAGGTGGGTGGAAACACCCCTGACACCTATAGACACTCCCAGGGGGTGCCGGTCGTAGTGATCGAGCGTCCCTCGCGAGAGAGCTGGGAGAAGTCAAGGCCACACGCCAAATGCTAGGAAGGAATGGGCAAAATGGAACAGCAATAATGGATGGGGACCCCTGGTGCCTATACACTCCCAGGGTGGGCCAGGTGGGTGGAAACACCGCCCTGGACACCAAATAGACAGGACAGGTGGCCAGGTGGTGGGGAAATGCCTGGGTCGAGGTAGTGACGGCGTCCTCGCGTGTGGGAGAAGGACCCTGCACGCCAAATGCTAAGGAATAGGAAGGAATAGCAAAATGGATCTGAATAACGGTGGCCAGGTGGGTGGGGGAAACATCCCTAGACACCTGAGGCAGACAAACATTGAAGTCCCACGCGAGGGAGAAGTCAAACACGCCAAATGCTGGGGGTGACAGGAAAGAATAGCAAAATGGACGGACTGAATAACGGTGGCCAGGTGGTGGGAACACCCTGGACACTATAGACACCCACGGGTGCTGGTCGGTCGCGTCCCTCACGCTGGGAGAAGGAAGGCCACATGCCAAAATGCTAAGAACTGGGAAGGAATAGCAAAATGGAGGGGATTGCCAATGGTGGCCAGAAGAAACACCCTCAAGACACTCCCACGGGTGCCGGTCGTAGTGATCACCCCATCGGGAAATGCTACAGCCAAAATGCCAAGGACTGGGAAGAATAGCAAAATGGGAGGGGATCGAAACGGTGGCCAGGTGGGTGGGAACACCCCTGGACACCTATAGACACTTCCGGGTGCAGGTCGTATTGGTCGACGTCCCTCGCGAGGGGAGAGTCAAGGCCACACCCAAAATGCCAAGGACTGGGAAGGAACAGCAAAATGACGGGGACTGAATAATGGTGGCTAGGTGGGTGAAACACCCCTGGCACACTCCCAAATGCTGATCGACGTCTCCTCGCGGGAGAAGTGAAGCCACACCAAATGCTGGGACTGGGAAGGAAGCAAAATGGACGGGACTGAATATGGTGGCCAGGTGGGTGGGAAACACCCTTGGACACCTATAGACACTCCCCACGGGTGCCGGTCGTAGTGATCGACGTCCCGCGCGGGGAGAAGTCAAGGCCACACGCCAAATGCTAAGCGAATAGGGGCAAAATGGAGGGGAATAGCCAGATAATGGTACCCCGACCTATAGACCTCCCATAACGATGATCAACGTCCCAGGTGAGGAGAGTGGAACACCCTGTAAAGTACTGGGGAAGGAATAGCAAATGGAGGAGACACTACCCCATCGGTGAACCGTCGAGCTGATCGACGCCTCGCGAGGAGAAGTCAAGACCACATGCCAAATGTTAAGGAATAGGAAGGAATAGCAAAATGGAGGGACCAAACACGGTGGCCAGATGGGCGGAAACACCCCCTGGACACTATAGACCCCACGGTGCAGTCGTGTGTTCGGATCGTCCTCGCGCTGGGAGAAGTCTGGCGCCACACGCCAAATGCTAAGGAATAGGGGAATGAATAGCAAAATGGACGGACTGAATATCGGTGGCCAGGTGGGTGGGAAACACCCCTGGACACCTATAGCCTCCCCACGGGGTGCCGGTCGTGATCGACGTCTCGCCGAGGAGAAGTGAAACCACACGCAAAATGCTAAGGACTGGGGAATAGCAAAATGGACAGGACTGAATAAACGTTGTTGGCCATGGTGGGTGAAATACCCCTGGACACCTGAGACACTCCATGGGGTGCCGGGTCGAGTGATCGACGTCCTCGCGGGGGAGAAGTCCAAGGCCACACGCCAAATGCTAATGAATAAAGGAATAGCAAAAATGGACGGGACCAAATAGCAGTGGCCAGATGGTGAAACACCCTTCGACACCTATGACACTCCCCATCGGGTGCCGGTCGTGTGATCAGATCGACGGGGAGAAGCTGGCAAATGGGCGGGACTGAAAGTCAATGCCACACGGGGTGCGGTCGTAGTGATTGACATCCCTGCCCAAGGAACAGGGAAGGAATAGCAAAATGGACGGGATTGAATAATGGTGGCCAGGTGGGTGGAACACCCCTGGACACCTATGGAGACACTCCCCATGAGGGTGCGGT
The DNA here is from genome assembly GCF_040412425.1 of Macrobrachium rosenbergii. NCBI lineage: Eukaryota > Metazoa > Arthropoda > Malacostraca > Decapoda > Palaemonidae > Macrobrachium > Macrobrachium rosenbergii. Next base: position 748,576 of record NC_089776.1, read on the forward strand.
TGTAGTGATCGGCGTCCTCGCGTGGGGAGAAGTCAGGAGCCACACGCCAAATGCTAAGGAATAGGAAGGAATAGCAAAATGGATGGGGACGGTGGCCAGATGGGTAGAAGCACCCCTCGCACCTGGGCCAGGGTGGGTCGGTGATCGGCACCCCGCGCCAAATGCCAAGGACTGGGAAGGAATAGCAAAACCCCACGGGACTGAATAACGGTGGCCAGGTGGGGTGAAGCCCCTGGACACTATAGACACCTCCCACGGGGTGCAGTCGTAGTGATCGACATCCCTCGGGAGAAGTAGGGAGCGCCACCGCCAAATGCTAAGGACTAGGGAAGGAATAGCAAAATGGACAGGACTGAATAGCGGTGTGGCCAGGTGGGTGGAAACACCCCTGGACACACCTATAGACACGTCCCAGTCAAGGGTGCTGGTCAAATGGAGGAGTGGCCAGATGGGTGAAACACCCGAGCACGACACTCCCCAGGGGAGTCAAGTGGTCCCACGCCAAATGCCACACGCATGCAAATGGAGACTGGGAAGGAATAGCAAAATGGATGGGACTGAATAATGGGGCAGCCAGGTGGTGGAAACATACCTGGACACTATAGACACTCCCCACGGTGCCGGTCGAGTGATCGCGTCCTCGCGCTGGAGAAGTCAAGGCCACACACCAAAATGCTAAGGACTGGGAAGGAATGGCAAAATGGACGGGACTGAATAATGGTGGCCAGGTGGTGGAAACACCCTGGACACCTATAGACACTTTCACGGGTCGTAGTGATCGGCGTCCCTGGCGGGGAAGTCAAGGCCACACGCCAAATGCTAAGGAATAGGAAGGAATAGCAAAATGGAGGACCGAATAGCGGTGGCCAGATGGGTGGAAACACCCCTGGACACCTATAGACCTCACGGGGTGCCGGTCGTGTGATCAACGTCCCTGCGGGGAGAAGTGAAGGCCACACGTCAAATGCTGGGAATGGGAAGGAATAGAGCAAAAAGGAGGACCGAACAGCGGTGGCCAGATGGGTGGAAACACCCCTGGACACCTAGCCGCCTATAGACACGTCCCTGTGCGGGAGAAGTCGGGCGCCACACGCCAAACGCTATGAAGAAGGGAAGGAATAGCAAAATAGACGGGACCAAATAGCGGCCAGATGGTGGAAATACCCTGGACACCTATAGACACTCCCCACGGGGCCGTCAGAGTGATGGCGTCCCTCGCCGAGGAGAGCCAAAGCCCACGCCAAAATGCTAAGGAATAGGGAAGGAATAGCAAAATGGAGCGAGGACTGAATAATGGTGGCCAGGTGGGTGGGAAACACCCTGGTGTAGTGATGACACCTATAGACACTCCCACGGGTGCCGGGTCGTAGAGTGATCGGCGTCCCTCGCGCAGCGGGAGAAGTCAGGCCACACGCCAAATGCTAGGCGCTGGGACTGGGAAGGAATAGCATAATGGAGCCAGGTGGTGGGACTGGACACTATAGACCTCAGGGGTGGCCAGGTGGGTGGGAAACACCCCTGGACACCTAATGGGCGGAGACAGTGGCCAGGTGGGTGGGAAACACCCCCACCTATGGGGGTGCCGGTCGTAGTGATCGGCGTCCCTCGCGGGGAGAAGTCAAGGCCACACGCCAAATGCTAAGGACTGGGGAAGGAATAGCATAATGGACGGGACTGAATAACGGTGGCCAGGTGGGTGGGAAACACCCCTGGACACCTATAGACACTCCCACGGGGTGCCAGTCGAGTGTCCCGTCCCTCGGCGGGAAGTCATTTGCACGCCAAATGCTAAGGAATAGGAAGGAATAGCAAAATGGATCGGACTGAATAATGGTGGCCAGGTGGGTGGGCACCCCTGGACACCTATAGACACTCCCACGGGGTGCCGGGTGCGTGTGATCGACGTCCCTCGCGGAGGGGAGAAGTCAAGGCTAGACACGCCAAATAGGACTGGGAAGGAATAGCAAATTGGACAGGACTGAATAATGGTGGCCAGGTGGGTGGAAACACCCCCTGGACACCTATAACACCCCAGGGGTGCGGTCGTAGTGATCGGCGTCCCTCGCTGCGGGAGAGAAGTCAAGGCCACACGCCAAATGCTAGGAATGGGGAAGGAATGTCCATAGATGGACGGAAATGGGTGGGAAACACCCCTGGACACCTATAGACAACGGGGTGCCGATGCGTAGTGATCGACGCCTCGTGGCCAGGTGGGACTGGGAAGGAATAGCAAAATGGATGGGACTGGACGGTGGCCAGGTGGGTGGGAAACACCCTGGACACCCATAGACCTCCCCACCGGGGTGCGGTCGAGTGGTCGGCGTCCCTCGCGCGAGGGGAGAATTCAAGACCACATGCGCCAAATGCTAAGGACTAGGAAGAATAGCAAAATGGACGGGACTGAATAATGGTGGCAGGTGGGTGGGAACACCCCTGGACACTATAGACACTCCCACGGGTGCGGTCGTAGTGATCGGCGTCCCTCGCGAGGAGAATCCGGCGCCACACGCCAAATGCTAAGGAATGGGAAAGAATAGCATAATGGACGGGACTGAATAACGGTGGCCAGGTGGGTGGGAAGCACCCCTGGACACCTATAGACACGCCACGGGTGCTGGTCGTAGTGATCCCGGCGTCCTCGCGGGGAGGAGTACCACACGCCAAATGCTAGGAATGGGGAAGGAATAGCAAAATGGAGGGACTGAATAACGGTGGCCAGGTGGGTGAAACACCCCTCGACACCTATACACCCAGGTCTGGATCGACGTCCCTCGCGCAGGGGAGAATTCAGGACGCCAAATGCTAATGGACAGGGAAGGAATAGCAAATTGACGGGACTGAATAATGCGGCCAGGTGGGTGGGAAACACCCTGGACTAGACACTCCCACGGTTCCCGGTGCTAGTGATCGACGTCCCTCGCGCTGAGGGGAGGAGTCAAGGCCACACGCCAAATGCTAAGGACTGGGGAAGGAATAGCATAATGGGCGGGATTTGAATAATGGTGGCCAGGTGGTGGAACACACCCCTGGACACCTGTAGACACCTCCCACAGGGTGCCGGCCGTCCAGTGATCGGCGTCCCTCGCGAGGGGAGAGTCAAGGCCACACGCCAAATACTAAGGAATAGGAAGGAATAGCAAAATGGACGGACTGAATAATGGTGGCCAGGTGGGTGGAAACACCCCTGGACACCTATAGACACTCCCCACCCGGGGTGCGGGTCGTAGTGATCGGCGTCCCTCGCCGGGAGAGTCAGGCCACACGCCAAATGCTAATGACTGGGGAAGGAATAGCAAAATGATGGGGACTGAATATGACGGTGGCCAGGTGGGTGGAAACAACTGGACACCTATAGACACTCCCCCACGGGGTGCGTGCGGGTCGTAGTGATCAGCGTCCTCGCGGGGAGAAGTCAAGGCCACACGCCAAATGCTAAGAATAGGAAGGAATAGCAAAATGGACGGGACTGAATAATGGTGGCCAGGTGGGTGGGAAACACCCCTGGACACTATAGACACTCCCCACGGGGGTGCAGGTCGTAGTGATCGGCGTCCCCTCGCGAAGGGGAGAAGTCAAGGCCACATGAAACGCCAAATGCTAGCGGGACTGAATGCGGTGGCCAGGTGGGTGGGAACCCCTGGAATAGCAAAATGGACGGATCGAATAATAGGAAAGGAATAGTGGCCATGGTGGTGGGAAACACCCCTGGACACTATAGACACTCCACGGGTGCCGGTCGTGATCGGCGTCCCTCGCGGGGAGAAGTGAAGGCCACACGCCAAATGCTAAGGAATAGGAAGAATAGCATAATGGACGGATTGAATACGGTGGCCAGGTGGGTGAAACACCCTGGCCACCTATACTCCCATGGGGTGCCGGTCGTATTGATCGGCGTCCCGCGAGGGAGGAGTCAAGGCCACATAAAATGCTAAGAATAGGAAGGAATAGCAAAATGGAGGGACTGAATAATGGTGGCCAGGTGGGTGGGAAACACCCCTGGACACTATAGACACTCCCACGGGTGCCGGTCGAGTGATCGGCGTCCTACGCGCGGGGAGAAGTCAATGCCACACGCCAAATGCTGAGAATAGGGAAGGAATAGCAAAATGGGCGGGGACTGAATAATGGTGGCCAAGTGGGTGGGAAACACCCCTTGGACACTATAGACACCCCACGTTGTAGTCGATCGGCGTGAGGGGTGAGTCCAAGGCCGTCCCACGCCACACGCCAAATGCTAAGGAATAGGAAGAATAGCAAAATGGACGGGACTGAATAATGGAGGCCAGGTGGGTGGGAACACCCCTGGACACCTATAGACACTCCCAGGTGCCGGTCGAGTGATCGGCGTCCTCGCGGGGAGAGTCAAAGGCCACACGCCAAATGCTAAGGATAGGGAAGGAATAGCAAAATGGATGGGGATTGATAACGGTGGCCAGGTGGGTGGGAAACACCCTGACACCTATAGACACTCCCACGGGTTGTCGGCCGTGTGATCGGCGTCCCTAAGCGCGGGGAGAAGTCAAGGCCACACGCTCAAATGGGAATGGGAAGGAATAGCAAAATGGACGGGACTGAATAAGCGGTGGCCAGGTGGGTGGAAACACCCCTGGACACCTATAGACACTCCCACGGGTGCCGGCCGTAGTGATCGGCGTGCCCTCAGCATCTGGGAGAACGTGGCCAGGTGGAAACCACACGCCAAATGCTAAGGACTGGGAAGGAATCAAGCAAAATGGACATAATGGGACTGAATAACGGGTGGCCAGGTGGGTGGGACCCCTGGACACCCCTGGACACCTATAGGGCCCCGCGGGGTGCCGGTCGTAGTGATCGACGTCCTCGCGGGGAGAAGTCAAGCCACACGCCAAATGCTACTGACTGGGAAGGAATAGCAAAATGGACGGACTGAATAATGGTGGCCAGGTGGGTGGGAAACACCCCCTGGGACACTCCCAGGTGCGGTCGTAGTGATCGGCGTCCCTCGCGGGGAGAAGTCAAGGCCACACGCCAAATGCTATGGAATAGGGAAGGAATAGCAAATGGACGGGACTGAATAGCGGTGGCCAGGTGGGTGGAAACACCCCTGACACCTGAGAGACTCCCACGGGTGCCGCAGAAGTGATCAGCGTCCCTCGCGCCGGGAGAAGTGAAGGCCACGCGCCAAATGCTATGAATGGGGAAGAATAGCAAAATGGACGGGACTGAATAATGGTGGCCAGGTGGGCGGGAAACACCCTGACACCAGACTCACGGGTGCCGGTCGTAGTGATTGACATCCTCGCGGGGAGAAGTCAAGCTCACACGCCAAAATGCTGGGGAATAGGGAAGAACAGTAAAAATGGAGGGGGACTGAATAACGGCCAGTGGGTGGGGAAACACCCCTGGACACCTATAGACACTCCCCAGGTGCAGCCGGTGCCGTGGTAGATCGGCGCCCCGCGCGGGAAGTCAGGCCACACACCAAATGCTAAGGACTGGGAAGGAATAGCAAAATGGACGGGACTGAATACGGTGGCCAGTGGGTGAAACACCCCTGACACTTGAGTAGACACTCCCTCCACGGGGTGCCGGGTCGAGTGATCGACGTCCCTCGGGGGAGAAGTCAAGGCCACACGCCAAATGCCAAGGACTGGGAAGGAATAGCATAATGGACGGGACTGAATAACGGTGGCCAGGTGGGTGGGAAACACCCTGGACACCTAGACTCCCGGGGCCGGGTCGAGTGATCGACCCTCGCGAGGGAGAAGTCAAGGCCACACGCCAAATGCTAAGGACTGGGAAGGAATAGCAAAATGGACGGGACTGAATAACGGTGGCCAGGTGGGTGGAAACATGCCCTGGACAACCTCCCACGGGTGCCCGGTCGTAGTGATCGACCTCGCGCGGGGAGAAGTCAAGGCCACACGCCAAATGGATGAATGGAAGGAATAGCATAATTGGACAGGACTGAATAATGGTGGCCAGATGGGTGGGAAACACCCCTAGACACCTAGGCAGACACTCCCCGGGTGCGGTCGAGTGATCGACGCGCGGGAGAAGTCAGGAAAGCGCACACGCCAAATGCTAAGGACTGGGGAAGGAATAGCATAATGGACGGGACTGAATAACGGTGGCCAGGTGGGTGGGAAACACCCCCTGGACACCTATAGACACTCCACGGGTGCCGGTCGAGTGATCGACGTCCCTCGCGGGGAGAAGTCAGGTCACACGCCAAATGCTAAGGGACTGGGAAGGAATATAGCAAAATGGGTGGGACGAATAATGGTGGCCAGGTGGGTGGGAAGCACCCCTTGGACACCTATACACTCCCCACGGGGTGCCGGTCGTAGTGATCGACGTCCCCCGCGGGGAGAAGTCAAGGCCACACGCCAAATGCTAAGGAATGGGAAGGAATAGCAAAATGGACGGACTGAATAAGCGGTGGCCAGGTGGGTGGGAAACACCCCTGGACACTATAGACCTCCCACGGGTGCCGGTCGTAGTGATCGGCGTCCCTCGCGCGGAGAAGTCAAAGCCACACGCGGCAAATGCTAAGGGACTGGGGAAGGAATAGCAAATGGAGGACTGAATAACGGTGGCCAGGTGGGTGAAACACCCTGGACACTATAGACACTCCCACGGGTGCCGGTCGTAGTGATCGACGTCCCTCGCCGGGAGAAGTCAAGGCCACACGCCAAATGCTAAGACTGAAGGAATAGCAAAATGGAAGGACTGAATAATGGTGGCCAGGTGGGTGGGAAACACCCCTGGACAATAGACACGTCCCACGGGTGAGAGTCCAGTGATCGGCGTCCAAATTGGCATGGGAGAAGTGAAGGCCAGGTGGTGCACCCCAAATGCTAAGGAATAGGAAGGATCGCCAAAATGGACTGGGAAGGGACTGAATAATGGTGGCCAGGTGGGTGGAAACACACCTGGGCACCTATAGACTCCCAGGGTGCGGGTCGTGAGTGATCGTGCCTCCGCAGCGGGAGAAGTCAAGGCCACACGCCAAATGCTAAGGACAGGGAAGGAATAGCAAAATGGAGGGGGACTGAATAATGGTGGCCAGGTGGTGGGAAACACCCCTGGACACCTATAGACACTCCCCATGGTGCCGGTCGTAGTGATCAACGCCTCGAGGGAGAAGTCAAGGCCTACGCCAAATGCTAAGGAATAGGGAAGAATGGCAAAATGAGGACTGAAGAGCGGTGGCCAGGTGGGTGGGAAACACCCCTGGACACCTATAGACACTCCACTGGTGCCGGTCGTAGTGATCGACGTCCCTCGCGAGGAGAGTGAGTCAAGGCCAAATGCTAAGAATAGCCATGAATAGCAAAATGGAGGGGACTGAATAATGGTGGCCAGGTGGTGGAAACACCCTGGACACTATAGGCACTCCCCAATGGGTGCCGGTCGTAGTGATCGGCGTCCCTGTGGGAGGTGCGCTGGCACGCGCAAAATGCTCGAATAGGTAGAGAATAGCAAAATGGAGCGGGACTCCCTCGGCGCGGGGACACGCACCTATAGACACTCCCCATGCCGGTCTAAGGACAGGGGGTCAAGGGAACGCCAAATGCTAAGGAATAGGAAGGAAAATGGACGTGGACTGAATATCGGTGGCCAGGTGGGTGGGAAACACCCTGGACACCTATAGACTCCCACGGGTGCCGGTAGTGATCGACGTCCCTCCTCGGGGAGAAGTCAAGGCCACACGCCAAATGCTAAGGAATAGGGAAGGGAATAGCAAAATGGACGGGACTGAATAATGGTGGCCAGGTGGGCGGGAAACACCCCTGGACACCCGGCGGGGGAGAAGTGGGAAGGCCACACCAAAACGTTGGAATGGGGGGAATAGCCGGATCGAATAAGTGGCCATGGGTGGAAACACCCCCTGGCCCTATAGACTCCCACGGGGTGCCGGTCATAGGCGTCAACGATGGGAGAAGTGGAAGGCCACACGCCAAATGCTAAAGGACTGGGAAGGAATAGCATAATGGACGAGGACTGAATAATGGTGGCCAGGTGGGTGGGAAACACCCTGGACACCTGGACACCGGACGCCCACGGGTCAAGGTGCTATGACTGGGTGGACGGACTGTAACGGTGATCTGACACGTCCCTGCCGTGGCGAGGGAGAAGTGAAGGCCACACGCCAAATGCTAAGGGAATAGGGAAGGAATAGCAAAATGGACGGGACTGAATAATGGTGGCCAGGTGGGTGGAAACACCCCTGGACACCTATAGACACTCCCCACGGGTGCCGTCGTAGTGATCGGCGTCCCTGCATGAGGGAGAAGTCAAGGCCCACGCCAAATGCTAAGGAATGGGGAAGGAATAGCAAATGGACGGGACTGAATAATGGTGGCCAGGTGGGTGGAAACCCCTGGACATATAGACACTCCCCACGGGGTGCCGGTCGTGTGATCGACGTCCCTAGGGAGAAGCCGCGCCACACGCCAAAATGCTAAGGACTGGGAAGGAATGGCAAAATGGACGGACTGAATAACGGGTGGCCAGGTGGTGGAAACACCCCTGGACACACTATAGACACTCCCACGGGTGCCGGTCGTAGTGATCGGCGTCCCTCGCGCGGGGAGAAGTCGGCCACCACGCCAAATGCTGAGGACTGGGGAGGAATAGCAAATGGACGGACTGAATAACGGTGGCCAGGTGGGTGGAACACCCCTGGACACCTATAGACACTCCCACGGGGTGCCGGTCGTAGTGATCGGCGTCCTCGGGAGGAGAAATTGCCACACGCCAAATGCTAAGGAATAGGGAAGGAATAGCAAAATGGAGGGGACTGAATAATGGTGGCCAGGTGGGTGAAACACCCTGGACACCTCTGAGACACCTCCACGGGTGCCGGTCGGGGAGTGACGCCCTCGCGAGGAGAATAGCAAAAGCCACACGCCAAATGCTAAGACTGGAAAGGGCGAATAGCAAAAAATGGACGGGACTGAATAATGGTGGCCAGGTGGGTGGAAACACCCCTGGACACCTATAGACACTCCCCACGGGTGCCGGGTCGTAGTGATCGACGTCCCGCGAGGAGAAGTCAAGCCACCACGCCAAATGCTAAGTGCGAATAAGGGAAGGAATAGCAAAATGGACGGGACTGAATAATGGTGGCCAGGTGGGTGGGAAACACCCCTGGACACCTATAGACACTTCACGGGTGCCGATCGTAGATGATGGCGTCCCTGTGAGGGAGAAGTCAAGGCCACACGCCAAATGCTAAGACTGGGAAGGAATAGCAAAATGGGGGGGATTGAATAACTTGGTGGCCAGGTGGGTGGGAAATACCCCCTGGACACCTATAGACACCACGGGGTGCCGGTCGAAGTGATCGACGTCCCTCGCGGGAGAAGTCAAAACCACACCAAATGCTAAGAATAGGGAAGGAATAGCAAAATGGAGGGGACTGAATAATGTGGTGGCCAGGTGGGTGGGAACACACCCTGGACACCTATAGACGGGTGCCAGGTCGAGGATCGAGTGGCCTCCCTGGGTGCCGGCGCGGGAGAAGTCATCGAGGCCCCGCCAAATGCTAAGGACTGGGAAGGAATAGCAAAATGGACGGGACTGAATAATGGTGGCCAGGTGGGTGGGAAACCCCTGGACACCTATACATTTTCTCCCACCACGGGTGCCGGTCGAGTGATCGGCGTCCCTCGCGGGGGGAGAAGTCAAGGCCACACGCCAAATGCTAAAGGACTGGGGAACCACAGCAAATGGACGGGACCGAATGTGGTGGCCAGGTGGGTGGGAAACACCCTGGACACCTAAGACCTCCCCACGGGGTGCCGGGTCGTGGTCGGCGTCCTCGATGGAGAAGTCGGGCGCCACACGCCAAATGCTAAGGACTGGGGAAGGAATAGCATAATGGACGGGACTGGGCGGTGGCCAGGTGGGGGAAACACCTTGGACACCGGGCACTCCCCGTGGGGTCGTAGTGATCGACGCCTCGCGAGGAGAAGTCAAGGCCCACGCCAAATGCTAAGGAATAGGAAGGAATAGCAAAATGAGGGGACTGAATAATGGTGGCCAGGTGGGTGGGAAACACCCCTGGACACCTATAGACACCCCACGGGGGTGCCGGTCGTAGATCGGCGTCCCTCGCGAGGGAAGTCAGGCCACACGCCAAATGCTAAGGACTGGGGAAGGAATAGCAAAATGGAGGGGACTGAATAACGGTGGCCAGGTGGGTGGGAAACACCCCTGACACCTACAGACATGGGGTGCCGGTCGTACTGATCGACGTCCCCTGACAGCCACTAAGGAATGAAAATGCTAATGAATAGGAAGAATAGCAAAATGGAAGCCGGTTGAATAATGGTGGCCAGGTGGAATAGGAAGAATAGCCTGGGACGGGACTGAATAATGGTGGCCAGTGGGTCCCCTGACAACTATAGGGGTGCATGGGGTCGTGGTCGTCGGCTCCTCGCGCGAGGGAAGTCAAGGCCATGCACGCCAAATGTAAGCAAATGGACGAAAAATGGAGGACTGTAGCGGTGGCCAGATGGGTGGGAAACACCCTGGACACTATAGACACTCCCCACGGGGTGCCGGTCGTAGTGATCAACGTCCCTCGCGAAGGGAGAAGGGGCCACACGCCAAATACAAGGAATAGGAAGGAATAGCAAAATGGACGGGATTGAATATGGTGGCCAGGTGGGGGAGCACCCCTGGACACCTATAGACCTCCCACGGGGTGCCGGTCGTAGTGATCGACGCCCCGCGCGGGAGAAGTGAAGGCCACACGCCAAATGCTAAGGAATAGGAAGGAATAGCAAAATGGACGGACTGAATAATGGTGGCCAGGTGGGTGGGAAACACCCCTGGACACCTATAGACACTCCCACGGGTGCCGGTCAGTAGTGATCGCGTCCCTCGCGGGGAGAAGTCAAGGCCACACGCCAAATGCTAAGGAATAGGGAAGGAATAGCAAAATGGAGGGGACCGAATAGCGGTGGCCAGATGGGTGGGAAACACCCCCTGGACACCTATAGACACTCGGCCACGGGGAGGTGCCGGTCGAATAGGAAGTGATCGAATAATGGTGGCCGCCCGCGGGAGAAGTCAAGCGCACACGCCAAATGCTAAGGAATAGGGAAGGAATAGCAAAATGGAGGGGACTGAATAATGGTGGCCAGGTGGGTGGGAAACACCCCCTGACACCTATGGGAGAAGTCAGGCCACACGCCAAATGCTAAGAATAGGGAGGTGCCGGGACTGAATAGCGGTGGATGGGCGTCCCTCGCGGGGAGAAGTGATCGACGCATCCACGGGGAGAAGTCGCCCAAATGCTAAGGAATGGGAAGGAATAGCAAAATGGGCGGGACTGAATAATGGTGGCCAGGTGGGTGGAAACACCCTGGACACCTATAGGCCCTCCCCACGGGTGCCGGGTAGGATCGGCGTCCCTGCGGGGGGAGAAGTCAAGGCCACCGCGGGAGCTAAGGAATAGGGAAGCAAATGAAGGCCACCAGATGGTGGGAAACACCCCTGGACCTATAAATGCTAAGTACTGGGAAGGAATAGGCAAAATGGGGGAAGGAGAAATGGAGGACAGAATAATGGTGGCCAGGTGGGTGGAAACACCCTGGACACCTATAGACACTCCCCCCCACGGGTGCCGGTCGTAGTGATCAACGTCCCTCGCGGGGAGAAGTCAAGGCCACACGCCAAATGCTAAGGACTGGGGAAGGAATAGCAAAATGGACGGGACTGAATAATGGTGGCCAGGTGGGTGGGAAATACCCCTGGACACCTAGGGTGCCGGGTAGATCGACCCACGGGGTGCCGGTAAATGTCGAGTGATCGTCCCCTCGCGCGGGGGAGATGGGTCAAGGCCACACGCCAAATGCTAAGGAATGGGGAAGGAATAGCAAAATGGACTGAATAATGGTGGCCAGATGGGTGGGAAACACCCCTGGACACGAGGTGGACACCCCACGGGGTGGGTATTGATCGACACCCCGCGGGGGACAAGTCAAGGACCACACGCCAAATGCCAGGACTGGGAAGGTGCAAAATGGATGGGACTGAATATGGTCAGTGGGTGAAACACCCTTGGACACCTATAGTCACCCGGTCGAGTGATCGGCACGGGAGAAGTCAAGGCCACACGCCAAATGCTAAGGAATAGGGGAAGGAATAGCAAAATGGACGGGACTGAATAATGGTGGCCAGGTGGGTGGGAAACACCCTGGACACCTATAGACACTCCCCACGGGGGTGCCGGTCGTAGTGATCGGCGTCCCGCGCGGGAGAAGTCAAGGCCACACGCCAAAATGCTAAGGACTGGGAAGGAATAGCAAAATGGAATGGTGGCCAGGAGGGTGGGACTGAATAACGGTGGGCCAGGTGGTGGGACGCACCCTGGACACCGTGGTGATCGCGTCCCACGCGGGGAGAACGTCAAGTGAAGGCCCAGCCCAAATGCTAAGGAATAGGAAGGAATAGCAAAATGGACGGACTGAATAACGGTGGCCAGGTGGGTGGGAAACACCCTGGACACCTATAGACACTCCACGGGTGCCGGTCGTGTGATGATCGTCCTCGCGGGGAGAAGTCAAGGCCACACCCAAATGCTACAAAGGACTGGGAAGGAATAGCAAAATGGACGGGACTGAATAATGGTGGCCAGGTGGGTGGGAAACACCCCTGGACACCTATAGACACTCCCACGGGTGCGGTCGTAGTGATCGACACCGTCCCTCGCTCGGGGAGAAGTCAAGGCCACACGCCAAATGCTAAGGACTGGGAAGAATAGCAAAATGGACGGGACTGAATAATGGTGGCCAGGTGGGTGGGAAACACCCCTGGACACTATAGACACTCCCCACGGGTGCCGGTCGAGTGATCGGCGTCCCTCCGCGGGAGAAGTCAAGGCCCACGCCAAATGCCAGCGGAATGGGGAAGGAATAGCAAAATGGAGGGGACTGAATAACGGTGGCCAGGTGGGTGGGAAATACCCCTGGACACCTATAGACACTCCCACGGGTGCCGGGTCATTGAGGATCGAGCGCGGGAGAAGTAGCCACACGCCAAATGCTAAGGAATAGGAAGGAATAGCAAAATGGACGGGACTGAATAATGGTGGCCAGGTGGGTGGGAAACACCCCTGGACACCTATAGACACTCCCCACGGGTGCCGGTTGTAGTGATCGGCGTCCCTCGCGCGGGAGAAGTGAAAGGCCACGCCAAATGCTAAGGACTGGGAAGGAATAGCAAAATGGATAGGGAAGACTGAATAATGGTGGCCAGGTGGTGGGAAACACCCCTGGACACCTATAGACACTCCCCACGGGTGCCGGTCGTAGTGATCGACGTCCCTCGCGGGGGAGAAGTCAAGGCCACACGCCAAATGCTAAGGAATAGGGAAGGAATAGCAAAATGGAGGGGACTGAATAATGGTGGCCAGATGGGTGGGAAACCCCCTGACACCTATAGACACTCCCCACGGGTGCCGGTCGTAGTGATCGACGTCCCTGCGAGGAGAAGTCAAGGCCCCTGGCCAAATGCTAAGGACTGGGGAAGGATAGCAAAATGGACGGACTGAATAATGGTGGCCAGGTGGTGGGAAACACCCTGGACACCTATAGACACTCCGGGGTGCGGTTATAGTGATCGACGTCCCTCGTATGGAGAGAAGTCAAGGCCACACGCCAAATGCTAAGGACTAGGGAAGGAATAGCAAAATGGACGGGACTGAATAATGGTGGCCAGATGGGTGGGAAGCACCCCTGGACACCTATAGACACTCCCGGGGGTGCCGGTCGTAGTGATCGGCGTCCCCTCGCGGGGAGAAGTCAAGGCCACACGCCAAATGCTAAGGAATGGGAAGGAATAGCAAAATGGGCGGGGACTGAATAACGGTGGCCAGGTGGGTGGGGAAACACCCCTGGACACCTATAGACACTCCCCACGGGTGCCGGTCGTAGTGATCGGCGTCCCTCGCGGGGAGAAGTCAAGGCCACCGCCAAATGCTAAGGACTGGGAAGGAATAGCAAAATGGCCAGATGGGTGGACTGAATAATGGTGTGCCCAGGTGGGTGGGAAACACCCCTGCCAAAATGCAGGACTGAATAGTGAATAGCAAAAGGAGGGACTGAATAACGGTGGCCAGGTGGGTGGGAAACACCCTGACATCTATAGACACTCGGTCGTAGTGATTCAGTCCCGTCCCGAGCCCAGGCCAAACCGTCAAAATAAGGGGAGAAAGTGGCCAGGTGGGTGTGAAACACCCCTGGACACTATAGACACTCCCACGGGTGCCTCGTAGTGATCGACAATCCCTGGGGGAGAAGAATACGCCAAATGGAATAGGGAAGGAATGCAAAATAGGGACTGAATCGGTGGCCAGGTGGGTGGGAAACACCCCTGGACACCTATAGACACTCCCCACGGGGGTGAAGGGGTCGAGTGATCGAGGCGTCCCTGACACCTATAGACAAGGGGAGAAGTCAAGGCCACACGCCAAATGCTAAGGACTGGAAGGAATAGCATAATGGGCGGGACTGAATAACGGTGGCCAGGTGGGTGGAAACACCCTGACACTATAGACACTCCACGGGGTGCCGGGTCGTGTGATCGACATCCCTCGCGGGGAGAAGTCAGGCCACCAAATGCTAAGGAATGGGGAAGGAACAGCAAATGGACGGACTGAATATGGTGGCCAGGTGGGTGGGAAACACCCTGGACACCGATAGACTCCCACGGAGGTGCGGTCGTGTGATCGACGTCCTCGCGGGGAGGAGAAGTCAAGGCCACACGCCAAATGCTAAGGAATAGGGAAGGAATAGCAAAATGGACGGACTGAATATGGTGGCCAGGTGGGTGGGAACCACCTGGACACCTATAGACACTCCCCACGGGTGCCGTCGTGAGTGATCGCCGTCCCGCGATGGTGGCACGCCAAATGCTAAGGACTGGGGAAGAATAGCATAATGGCGGACTGAATAACGGCCAGGTGGATGGGAAACACCCCTGGACACCTATAGACACTCCCACGGGTGCCCGGTCGTAGTGATCGGCGTCCCGCTGGGAGAAGTCAAAGGCCACACGCCAAATCCTAAGGACTGGAAAGGAATAGC
The DNA here is from genome assembly GCF_040412425.1 of Macrobrachium rosenbergii. Lineage (NCBI taxonomy): Eukaryota > Metazoa > Arthropoda > Malacostraca > Decapoda > Palaemonidae > Macrobrachium > Macrobrachium rosenbergii. The sequence continues at coordinate 763,659 of NC_089776.1, forward strand.
ATAAATGGACTGAAACGGTGGACAGGTGGGGAACACCCTGGACAATAATCCCACGGGTGCCGGTCGTGGCCAGGTGGGGGGAGAAAACACCCAAATGCCAGCGAATAGGGAAGGAGCACGAATAATGGTGGCCAGGTGGGTGGGAAACACCCCTGGACACCGGGTGCCGGTCGAGTGATCGGCGTCCTCTGGGGAGAAGTCAAGGCCACACGCCAAATGCTAAGGAATGGGGAAGGAATAGCAAAATGGACGGGACTGGAATAATGGTGGCCAGGTGGGTGGAAACACCCCCTGGACACCTATAGACACCCCACGGGTGCCGGTCGTAGTGATCGAGCGTCCCTGCGGGGAGAAGTCAAGGCCACACGCCAAATGCTAAGGACTAGGGGAAGGAATAGCAAAATGGACGGGACTGAATAATGGTGGCCAGGTGGGTGGAAACACCCCCTGGACACCTATAGACACCCACGGGTGCCGGGTCGAGGTGATCGAATAACGTCCCTCGTGTGGGAGAAGTCAAGGCCACACGCCAAAATGCTAAGGACTAGGGAAGGAATAGCAAAATGGGCGGGACTGAATAATGGTGGCCAGGTGGGTGAAACACCCTGGACACCTATAGACACTCCCACGGGTGCCGGTCGTAGTGATCGACGTCCCTCGCTGGGAGAAGTCAAGGCCACACGCCAAATGCTAAGGAATGGGGAAGAAATGGGAATAGCACAAAATGGACGGGACTGAATAATCGGTGGCCAGGTGGGTGGGAACACCCCAAATGGAACCTGGGGAAGGAATAGACACTCCCACGGGTGCCGGGTCGTGAAGGACCTAATCGACGCCTCGTGGGTGGGAGAAGTCGAAGGCCACACGCCAAATGCTAAGGAATGGGGGAAGGAATAGCAAAATGGACGGGACAGAATAACGGTGGCCAGGTGGGTGGGGAAACACCCTGACACGAGACACTTCCCCACGGGTGCCGGTCGTAGTGATCGGCGTCCCGCGCGGGAGAAGTCAGGCTTACACGCCAAATGCTAAGGACTGGGAAGGAATAGCAAAATGGACGGACTGAATAATGGTGGCCAGGTGGGTGGGAAACACCCTGGACACCTATAGACACTCCCACGGGTGGGTCACCGAGGATCGACGCCAGTCCGCGCAGGGGAGAAGTCAAGGCCACACGCCAAATGCTAAGGACTAGGGAAGGAATAGCAAAATGGACGGACTGAATAACGGTGGCCAGGTGGGTGGAAACACCCCTGACACTATAGACACTCCCCACGGGGTGCCGGTCGTAGTGATCGACGTCCTCGCTGGGAGAAGTCAAGGCCACACGCCAAATGCTAAGGAATAGGAAGGAATAGCAAAATGGACGGACTGAATAATGGTGGCCAGGTGGGTGGAAACACCCCCTGGACACCTTATAGACACTCCCCACGGGTGCCGGTTCGTAGTGATCGACGCCCTCACGCCGGGGAGAAGTCAAGGCCACACGCCAAAATGCTAAGGACTAGGGAAGGAATAGCAAAATGGGACGGGACTGAATAACGGTGGCCAGGTGGGTGGGAAACACCCCTGGACACCTATAGACACTCCCACGGGGTGCCGGTCGTAGTGATCAACGTCCCTCGCGGGGAGAAGTCGGCCTCGCCAAATGCTGAATAGGAAGGAATAGCAAAATGGAGGGACTGAATAATGGTGGCCAGGTGGGTGAAACACCTGGACACTATAGACACTCCCACGGGTGCGGTCGTAGTGATCGGCGTCCCGCGGGGAGAAGAACACGAACAGCTGGGGAAGGAACAGCATAATGGACGGGACTGAATAACGGTGGCCAGGTGGGTGGGAAACACCCCTGGACACCTATGGACACTCCCACGGGTGCCGGTCGTAGTGATCGGCGTCCCTCGCGGCGGGAGAAGTCAAGGCCACACGCCAAATGCTAAGGACTGGGGAAAGGAAGGAATGGACGGGACTGAATAATGGCCAGGTGGGTGGGGACCCTGACAATAGACACTCACGGGTGCCGGCATAGTGTCGACGGTGGGAAAAAGGCCACCCCTAAGGAACAGGAAGGACACTGAATAATAGACACTCCCCACGGTGGGAAACACCCAATGGTAGCAAATGGAGGTGATCGTCGTCCCGACGCCCAGACGGGAGAAGTGAAGGCCACACGCCAAATGCTAAAGAATAGGAAGGAATAGCAAAATGGACGGGACTGAATAACGGTGGCCAGGTGGGTGGGAAACACCCCTGGGAGACACTCCCAGACAGTCATCGCCACCCAAATGCTAAGGAATAGGAAGGAATAGCAAAATGGAGGACTGGTCGGTGGCAGATGGGTGGAAACACCCCTGGACACCTATAGATCCCCACGGGTGCCGTCGTAGTGATCGCGCCGGGGAGAAGTCAAGGCCACACGCCAAATGCTAAGGAATAGGAAGGAATAGCAAAATGGACGGGGACTGAATAATGGTGGCCAGGTGGGTGGGAAACACCCCCTGGACACCTATAGACTCCCACGGGTGCCGGTCGTGATCGGCGTCCCTCGCGCGGGAGAAGTCAAGGCCACACGCCAAATGCTGAGGACTGGGAAGGAATAGCAAAAATGGGACGGACTGAATAACGGTGGCCAGGTGGGTGGGGAAACACCCCTGGACACCTATAGACACTCCCCACGGGTGCCGGCGTCGGGAGAAGTCAAGTGATCGACAAATGGACCTCGCCAGGTGGGCGAAACACCCCCTGGGAGAAGTCAAGGCCGCCACGCCAAAAGTCAAGGCCACAAGGACTGGGGAAGGAATAGCAAAATGGACGGGACTGAATAACGGGTGGCCAGGTGGGTGGGAAACACCCCCTGGACACCTATGACACCCCACGGGTGCCGGTCGTAGTGATCGGCGTCCCGCGGGGAGAAGTCAAGGCCACACGCCAAATGCTAAGGAATGGGGAAGGAATAGCATAATGGACGGGACTGAATAACGGTGGCCAGGTGGTGGGTGGGAAACACCCCTCCCCACGGGTGCCGGGTCGTAGTGGATCGACGTCCTCGCGCGGGAGAAGTCAAGGCCACACGCCAAATGCTAAGGAATAGGGAAGGAATAGCAAAATGGACGGGACTGAATAATGGTGGCCAGGTGGGTGGAAACACCCTGGACACCTATAGACTCCCACGGGTGCCCGGTCGTATTGATCGCGTCCCTGCGCGGGAGAAGTCAAGGCCACACGCCAAATGCTAAGGACTGGGAAGGAATAGCATAATGGACGGACTGAACCACTTGGTGGCCAGGTGGGTGGGAAACACCCCCTGGACACCTATAGACACTCCCACGGTGCCGTGCAGGGGTCGAGGTGATCGACGTCCCCGCGCGGGAGAAGTGAAGGCCACACGCCAAATGCTAAGGAATGGGGAAGGAATAGCAAAATGGACGGACTGAATAATGGTGGCCAGGTGGGTGGGAAACACCCCTGGGACACCTATAAGACACTCCCCGGGTGCCATCGGGGTGCCGGTCGGTGAAGTGATCGACGTCCCTCGGGCTGAATAACGGGTGGCCAGAGAAGTCAAGGCCGGGAGAACACGCCAAATGCTAAGGACTGGGAAGGAATAGCAAAATGGAGGGGGACTGAATAGCGGTGGCCAGGTGGGTGGAAACACCCCCTGGACACCTATAGACACTCACGGGGTGCCGGTCGTAGTGATCGACGTCCCTCGCGCTGGGAGAAGTCAAGGCCACCTAAAATGCTGGAATAGGAAGGAATAGCAAAATGGACAGGATTCGAATAACGGTGGCCAGGTGGGTGGGAAACACCCTGACACCTATAGACACGGTGTGCCGGTGTAGTGATCGACGTCCCTCGCTGGGAGAAGTCAAGGCCACACGCCAAATGCTAAGGAATGGGAAGGAATAGCAAAATGGACGGGACTGAATAATGGTGGCCAGGTGGGTGGGAAACACCCTGACAACTATAGACACCCCACGGGTGCCGGTCGAGTGATCACGTCCCTCGGCGGGAGAAGTCAAGGCCACACGCCAAATGCTAAGGACTGGGGAAGGAATAGCATAATGGACGGGACTGAATAACGGGGCCAGGTGGGTGGGAAACACCCTGGACACCTATAGACACTCCACGGGTGCCGGTGGGAGTGATCGACGCCCCTCGCCAGGTGGGAGAAGTGGCCACACGCCAAATGCTAAGGAATAGGAAGGAATAGCAAAATGGACGGGACTGAATAATGGTGGCCAGGTGGGTGGGAAACACCCTGGACACCTATAGACACTCACGGGTGCCGGTCGTAGTGATCGACGCCCGCGGGAGAAGTCAAGGCCACACGCCAAATGCTAAGGAATAGGGAAGGAATAGCAAAATGGACGGGACTGAATAGCGGTGGCCAGGTGGGTGGAAACACCCCTGGACACCTATAGACACTCCCCACGGGTGCCGGGTCGTAGTGATCGACGCCCTCGCTGGGAGAAGTCAAGGCCACACGCCAAATGCTAAGGAATGGGAAGGAATAGCAAAATGGACGGGACTGAATAATGGTGGAAACACCCCAGGTGGGTGGGAAACACCCCTGGACACCTAAGGAATAGGGAAGAACACTCCCATGGGGGCCAGGTGGTGGGAAACACCCTGACACCTAGTGATCACGCCCTCGATCGCGGGAGAAGTCAAGGCCACACGCCAAATGCTAAGGACTGGGGAAGGAATAGCAAAATGGAGGGGGACTGAATAACGGTGGCCAGGTGGGGGAAACACCCCTGGACACCTATAGACACTCCCCACGGGTGCCGGGTCGTAGTGATCGACGCCCCGCGCGGGGAGAAGTCAAGGCCACACGCCAAATGCTAAGGAATGGGGAAGGAATAGCAAAATGGACGGGACTGAATAATGGTGGCCAGGTGGGTGGGAAACACCCCTGGACACCTATAGACACCCCACGGGTGCCGGTAAGTGATCGACGTCCCGCGCGGGAGAAGTCAAGGCCACACGCCAAATGCTAAGGACTAGGGAAGGAATAGCAAAATGGACGGACTGAATAATGGTGGCCAGGTGGGTGGGAAACACCCCCGGACACCTATAGACACTCCCACGGGTGCCGGTCGTAGTGATCGACGTCCCTCGCGCGGGAGAAGTCAAGGCCACACGCCAAATGCTATGGGCTGGGGAAGGAATAGCAAAATGGACGGGACTGAATAACGGTGGCCAGGTGGGTGGGAAACACCCTGGACACCTATAGACACTCCCACGGGTGCCGGTCGTAGTGATCGACGCCCTCGCGGCGGGAGAAGTCAAGGCCACACGCCAAATGCTAAGGAATGGGAAGGAATAGCAAAATGGACGGGACTGAATAACGGTGGCCAGGTGGGTGGGAAACACCCCTGGACACTATAGACACTCCCACGGGTGCCGGTCGAGTGATCGACGTCCCTCGCAGGGAGGAGAAGTCAAGGCCACACGCCAAATGCTAAGGAATAGGGAAGGAATAGCAAAATGAACACCCTGGGACCTGAATCCCACGGGTGCCGGTGGCCAGGTGGGTGGGAAACACCCCTGGACACTGGGAAGGAATAGCAAATGGACGTGGACTGAATAATGGTGGCCAGGTGGGTGGGAAACACCCCGGGTGCCACGGGGTGCCGGGTCGTAGTGATCGACGTCCCTCGCGGGGGAGAAGTCAAGGCCACACGCCAAATGCTAAGGACTGGGGAAGGAATAGCATAATGGACGGGACTGAATAACGGTGGCCAGGTGGGTGGAAACACCCCTGGACACCTATAGACACTCCCCACGGGGTGCCGGTCGAGTGATCGACGCCCCTCGCGCCAAATGGGAGAAGAAGTCAAGGCCACGCCAAATAAGGACTGGGGAAGGACTAGCAATAATGACGGACTGAATAATGGTGGCCAGGTGGTGGGAAACACCCTGGACACCCAAATGCTGGGAGAAGTCAAGGCCACACGCCAAATGCAAGGAATAGGGAAGGAATAGCAAAATGGAAGGGACTGAATAATGGTGGCCAGGTGGGTGGGAAACACCCCTGGACACCTATAGACACTCCCACGGGTGCCGGTCGAAAGGATCGACGCCTCGCGGGAGAAGTCAAGGCCACACGCCAAATGCTAAGGACTGGGGAAGGAATAGCAAAATGGACGGGACTGAATAATGGTGGCCAGGTGGTGGGAAACACCCTGACACCTATAGACACTCCCACGGGTGCCGGTCGAGTGATCGACGCCCTCGGGGAGAAGTCAAGGCCACACGCCAAATGCTAAGGACTGGGGAAGGAATAGCATAATGGACGGGACTGAATAACGGTGGCCAGGTGGGTGGGAAACACCCCCTGGACACCTATAGACACTCCCCACGGGGTGCCGGTCGTAGTGATCGACGTCCCTCGCGCGGGGAGAAGTCAAGGCCACACGCCAAATGCTAAGGACTGGGGAAGGAATAGCATAATGGACGGGACTGAATAACGGTGGCCAGGTGGGTGGGAAACACCCTGGACACCTATAGACATCCCACGGGGTGCCGGTCGACTGATCGACGTCCCCGCGGGGAGAAGTGAAGGCCACACGCCAAATGCTAAGGAATAGGAAGGAATAGCAAAATGGACGGACTGAATAATGGTGGCCAGGTGGGTGGGAAACACCCCCTGGACACCTATAGACACTCCCACGGGTGCCGGTCGTAGTGATCGACGTCCCTCGCGCGGGGAGAAGTCAAGGCCACACGCCAAATGCTAAGGACTGGGGAAGGAATAGCAAAATGGACGGGACTGAATAATGGTGGCCAGGTGGGTGGGAAACACCCCCTGGACACCTATAGACACTCCCCACGGGGTGCCGGTCGTAGTGATCGACGTCCCTCGCGCGGGGAGAAGTCAAGGCCACACGCCAAATGCTAAGGAATAGGGAAGGAATAGCAAAATGGAAACACCCTGACGGGACGGGTGAATAGTGATCGACGTCCCTCGCACGGGGAGGTGCCACACGCCAGGTGGGTGGGAAACACCCCTGGACACCTATAGACACTCCCACGGGTGCCGGTCGTAGTGATCGACGTCCCGCGGGAGAAGCGCTATGACTGGGGAGAAGTCAAGGCCACACGCCAAATGCTAAGGACTGGGGAAGGAATAGCAAATGGATTGGGACGGGACTGAATAATGGTGGCCAGGTGGGTGGGAAACACCCTGGACACCTATAGACACTCCCACGGGTGCCGGTCGAGTGATCGACGCCCCTCGCGAAGGGGAGAAGTCAAGCACCACGCCAAATGCTAAGGACTGGGAAGGAATAGCAAAATGGACGGGACTGAATAACGGTGGCCAGGTGGGTGGGAAACACCCCTGGACACCTATAGACACTCCCCACGGGTGCCGGTCGTAGTGATCGACGCCCCCTCGCGGGAGAAGTCAAGGCCACACGCCAAATGCTAAGGAATGGGGAAGGAATAGCAAAATGGATCGGGACTGAATAATGGTGGCCAGGTGGGTGGGAAACACCCTGGACACCTATAGACACTCCACGGGTGCCGGACGATCGACGTCCCTCGCGGGGGAGAAGTCAAGGCCACACGCCAAATGCTAAGGAATGGGGAAGGAATAGCAAAATGGACGGGACTGAATAATGGTGGCCAGGTGGTGGAAACACCCCTGGACACCTATAGACACTCCCCACGGGTGCCGGTCGTAGTGATCGACGTCCTCGGGGGAGAAGTCAAGGCCACACGCCAAATGCTAAGGACTGGGGAAGGAATAGCAAAATGGACGGGACTGAATAATGGTGGCCAGGTGGGTGGGAAACACCCCTGGACACCTATAGACACTGGGAGAAGTCAAGGCCCACGGGTGCCGGTATAGTAGTGATCGACGCCCTCGCGCCGGGAGAGTCAAGCCACACGCCAAATGCTAAGGACTGGGGAAGGAATAGCAAAATGGACGGGACTGAATAATGGTGGCCAGGTGGGTGGGAAACACCCCTGGACACCTATAGACACTCCCACGGGGTGCCGGTCGGTGTCATAGTGATCGACGCCCACGCAAATGGGAGAGAAGTCAAGGCCACACGCCAAATGCTAAGAATAGGGAAGGAATAGCAAAATGGACGGGACTGAATAATGGTGGCCAGGTGGGTGGGAAACACCCCTGGACACCTATAGACACCCCCACGGGTGCCGGTCGTAGTGATCGGCGTCCCTCGCGGGGAGAAGTCAAGGCCACACGCCAAATGCTAAGGACTGGGGAAGGAATAGCAAAATGGACGGGACTGAATAATGGTGGCCAGGTGGGTGGAAACACCCCTGGACACCTATAGACACTCCCCACGGGTGCCGGTCGTAGTGATCGACGTCCCTCGCGCGGGGAGAAGTCAAGGCCACACGCCAAATGCTAAGGAATAGGGAAGGAATAGCAAAATGGACGGGACTGAATAATGGTGGCCAGGTGGGTGGAAACACCCCTGGACACCTATAGACTCCCCACGGGGTGCCGGTCGTGTGATCACGTCCTCGCGGGGGAGAAGTCAGCCACACGCCAAATGCTAAGGAATAGGAAGGAATAGCAAAATGGACGGGACTGAATAATGGTGGCCAGGTGGGTGGGAAACACCCCTGGACACCTATAGACACTCCCAGTGACGGGGTGCCGGTCGTAGTGATAGCAAAAATGGGCGTCCTGGCCGCTGGAGGAGGTCAAGGCCACACGCCAAATGCTAAGGAATAGGGAAGGAATAGCAAATGGACGGACTGAATAACGGTGGCCAGGTGGGTGGAAACACCCCCGTCCACGGGTGCCGGTCGAGTGATCACGCCCTCACGCTGGGGAGAAGTCAAGGCCACACGCCAAATGCTAAGGAATGGGGAAGGAATAGCAAAATGGACGGGACTGAATAATGGTGGCCAGGTGGGTGGGAACACCCCTGGACACCTATAGACACTCCCCACGGGTGCCGGTCGTGGCCAGTGATCGACGCGTCCCTCGCGAGGGAGAAGTCAAGGCCCACGCCAAATGCTAAGGACTGGGGAAGGAATAGCAAAATGGACGGGACTGAATAACGGTGGCCAGGTGGGTGGAAACACCCCTGACATAGACACTCCCACGGGTGCCGGTCGAGTGATCGACGCCCGCTGGGAGAAGTCAGGCCACACGCCAAATGCTATGAATAGGAAGGAATAGCAAATGGACGGGACCCGGTGGCCAGGTGGGTGGGAAACACCCCTGGACACCTATAGACACTCCCCACGGGGTGCCGGTCGTAGTGATCGGCGTCCCCGCGCGGGAGAAGTCAAGGCCACACGCCAAATGCTAAGGACTGGGAAGGAATAGCAAAATGGACGGGACTGAATAATGGTGGCCAGGTGGGTGGGAAACACCCCTGGACACCTATAGACACTCCCCACGGGTGCCGGTCGTAGTGATCGACGCCCTCGCGCGGGAGAAGTCAAGGCCACACGCCAAATGCTAAGGAATGGGAAGGAATAGCAAAATGGGGGGACTGAATAATGGTGGCCAGGTGGGTGGGAAACACCCCCTGGACACCTATAGACACTCCCACGGGTGCCGATCGCGTCGTGGGAGAAGTGATCGCCAAATGCGTCCCTAACGTGGCCAGGTGGGGAAACACCCTGAAGGCGCCACGCAGGGAGAAGTCAAGGCCACACGCCAAATGCTAAGGAATAGGGAAGGAATAGCAAAATGGACGGGACTGAATAATGGTGGCCAGGTGGGTGGGAAACACCCTGGACACCTATAGACACTCCCACGGGTGCCGGTCGTGAGTGATCGACGTCCCCGCGCGGGGAGAAGTCAAGGCCACACGCCAAATGCTAAGGACTGGGAAGGAATAGCAAAATGGACGGGACTGAATAATGGTGGCCAGGTGGGTGGGAAACACCCCTGGACACCTATAGACACTCCCCACGGGTGCCGGTCGTAGTGATCGGGAGAAGTCAAGGCCACACCCAAATGCTAAGGAATAGGAAGGAATAGCAAAATGGACGGGAGAATGGTGGCCAGGTGGGTGAAACACCCCACACGCCAAATGCTAAGGAATGGGAAGCCACACGCCAAAATGCTAAATAGGGAAGGAATAGCAAAATGGACGGGACTGAATAATGGTGGCCAGGTGGGTGGGAAACACACCCTGGACACCTATAGACACCCCACGGGGTGCCGGTCGTAGTGATCGGCGCCTCGCGGGGAGAAGTCAAGGCCACGCCAAATGCTAAGGACTGGGGAAGGAATAGCAAAACGGGACTGAATAATGGTGGCCAGGTGGGTGGGAAACACCCCTGGACACCTGAATAGGCACTCCCACGGGTGCCGGTCGTAGTGATCGACGTCCCTCGCGGGGAGAAGTCAAGGCCACACGCCAAATGCTAAGGACTGGGAAGGAATAGCAAAATGGACGGGACTGAATAATGGTGGCCAGGTGGGTGGGAAACACCCCTGGACACCTATAGACACTCCCCGGGGTGCCGGTCGTAGTGATCGACGTCCCGCGAGGGAGAAGTCAAGGCCACACGCCAAATGCTAAGGAATAGGAAGGAATAGCAAAATGGACGGGACTGAATAATGGTGGCCAGGTGGGTGGGAAACACCCCTGGACACCTATAGACACTCCCCACGGGTGCCGGTCGTAGTGATCGACGTCCCTCGCGGGGAGAAGTCAAGGCCACGCCAAATGCTAAGGAATGGGGAAGGAATAGCAAAATGGACGGGACTGAATAATGGTGGCCAGGTGGGGGGAAACACCCCTGGACACCTATAGACACCCCCACGGGTGCCGGTCGTAGTGATCGGCGTCCCTGGGGGGGAGAAGTCAAGGCCACACGCCAAATGCTAAGGACTGGGAAGGAATAGCAAATGGACGGGACTGAATAATGGTGGCCAGGTGGGTGGGAAACACCCCTGACACCTATAGACACTCCCCACGGGTGCCAGTCGTGATGCGGTGGGAGAAGTCAAGGCCACACGCCAAATGCTAAGGAATGGGAAGGAATAGCAAAATGGAGGGGACTGAATAATGGTGGCCAGGTGGTGGGAAACACCCCTGGACACTATAGACACTCCACGGGTGCCGGGTAGTAGATCGACGGCGCGGGAGAAGTCAAGGCCACACGCCAAATGCTAAGGACTGGGAAGGAATAGCAAAATGGACGGGATTGAATAATGGGTGGCCAGGTGGGTGGGAACACCCCTGACACCTATAGACACTCCCACGGGGTCGGTCGTCCCTCCGCGCGAGGGAGAAGTCAAGGCCACACGCCAAATGCTAAGGAATACTGGGGAAGGAATAGCAAAATGGACGGGACTGAATAATGGTGGCCAGGTGGGTGGGAAACACCCTGACACCTGGACACCTATAGACACTCCCACGGGGGTGCCGGTCGTAGTGATCGGCGTCCCGAAACACCCCCGGACACCTATAGACACCCACGGGTGAAGTCAAGGCCACACGCCAAATGCTAAGGAATAGGAAGGAATAGCAAAATGGACGGGACTGAATAATGGTGGCCAGGTGGGTGGGAAACACCCCTGGACCCTGGACACCGGGTATAGTGATCGACGTCCCCGCACGGGGAGAAGTCAAGGCCACACGCCAAATGCTAAGGTGGGGAAGGAATAGCATAATGGGCGGGACTGAATAATGGTGGCCAGGTGGGTGGAAACACCCTGGACACCTATAGTCCCACGGGGTGCCGATCGACGTCCTCGGGGAGAAGTCAAGGCCACACGCCAAATGCTAAGGAATGGGGAAGGAATAGCAAAATGGACGGGACTGAATAATGGTGGCCAGGTGGGTGGAAACACCCCTGGACACCTATAGACACTCCCAGGGTGCCCGGTCGTAGTGATCGACGTCCCTCGAGCGGGAGAGAAGTCAAGGCCACACGCCAAATGCTAAGGACTGGGGAAGGAATAGCAAAATGGGGGGACTGAATAACGGTGGCCAGGTGGGTGGGAAACACCCTGGACACCTATAGACACTCCCACGGGTGCCGGTCGTAGTGATCGACGTCCCTCGCGGGGAGAAGTCAAGGCCACACGCCAAATGCTAAGGAATAGGGAAGGAATAGCAAAATGGAGGGGACTGAATAATGGTGGCCAGGTGGGTGGGAAACACCCCTGGACACCTATAGACACTCCCACGGGTGGGGTGCCGGTCGTAGTGATCGACGTCCCTCGCGGGGAGAAGTCAAGGCCACACGCCAAATGCTAAGGAATGGGGAAGGAATAGCAAAATGGACCGGTGGGGGACTGAATAATGGTGGCCAGGTGGGTGGAAACACCCCTGGACACAAAATGGACACTAACCCCAGGTGGGGTGAAGTGATCGACGCCCCCTGAGAAGTCAACCACACGCCAAATGCTAAGGACTGGGGAAGGAATAGCAAAATGGAAGGGACTGAATAATGGTGGCCAGGTGGGTGGAAACACCCCTGACACCTATAGACACTCCCACGGGTGCCGGTCGTAGTGATCGACGTCCCTGGGAGAAGTCAAGGCCACACGCCAAATGCTAAGGACTGGGAAGGAATAGCAAAATGGACGGGACTGAATAATGGTGGCCAGGTGGGTGGGAAAAACACCCTGGACACCTAGAAGACACCTCCCCACGGGTGCCGGTCGTAGTGATCGGCGTCCCTCGCGCGAGGGAGAAGTCAAGGCCACACGCCAAATGCTAAGGAATAGGGAAGGAATAGCAAAATGGAGGGGACTGAATAATGGTGGCCAGGTGGGTGGGAAACACCCTGGACACCTATAGACACTCCCACCGGGTGCCGGTCGAGTGATCGACGTCCCTCGCGGGGGAGAAGTCAAGGCCACACGCCAAATGCTAAGGAATGGGAAGGAATAGCAAAATGGACGGGACTGAATAATGGTGGCCAGGTGGGTGGGAAACACCCCTGGACACCTATAGACACACGGGGTCCTCGGGAGAAGTCAAGGGTGCCGGTCATAATAGTGATCGACGTCCCCCTCGCGCGGGAGAAGTCAAGGCCACACGCCAAATGCTAAGGAACTGGGAAGGAATAGCAAAATGGACGGGACTGAATAATGGTGGCCAGGTGGGTGGGAAACACCCCTGGACACCTATAGACTCCCCACGGGGTGCCGGTCGTAGTGATCGACGCCCTCGCGAGGGAGAAGTCAAGGCCACACGCCAAATGCTAAGGAATGGGGAAGGAATAGCAAAATGGACGGGACTGAATAATGGTGGCCAGGTGGGTGGGTGGAAACACCCCGGTGGACACCGGGGAGAAGACACACCCCAATAGGGAAGGGTGCCGTAATGGTGGCCAGGTGGGTGAAACATGACACCTATAGACGTCCCGGGTCGCGTAGGGAGAAGTCAAGGCCACACGCCAAATGCTAAGGACTGGGGAAGGAATAGCAAAATGGAGGGACTGAATAATGGTGGCCAGGTGGGTGGGAAACACCCTGGACACCTATAGACACCCCACGGGTGCCGGTCGTAGTGTCCCGGCGTCCCTCGCTGGGGGGAGAAGTCAAGGCCACACGCCAAATGCTAAGGACTGGGGGAAGGAATAGCAAAATGGACGGGACTGAATAACGGTGGCCAGGTGGGTGGGAAACACCCCTGGACACCCTCACGGGTAGACACGCCCCCACGGGGAGAAGTGCAGTCGAATAGTAGATCGGCGTGGCCAGATGGGGGGAGAAGACACCTATCAACGGGGCCGGTCGAAGTGATCACGTCCCAAATGAAGTCAAGGAATGGGGAAGGAATAGCAAAATGGACGGGACTGAATAATGGTGGCCAGGTGGGTGGGAAACACCCTGGACACCTATAGACACCCCACGGGTGCCGGGGAGTGATCACGTCCCTCGCGGGGAGAAGTCAAGGCCACACGCCAAATGCTAAGGAATAGGGAAGGAATAGCAAAATGGAGGGACTGAATAATGGTGGCCAGGTGGGTGGAAAACCCCCTGGACACCTATAGACACTTCTCCCACGGGGTGCGGGTCGTAGTGATCGACGTGATCCGTCCCAAATGCGAATAGGAAGGGGGAGAGAGTCAAGGCCACACGCCAAATGCTAAGGACTGGGGAAGGAATAGCAAAATGGACGGGACTGAATAACGGTGGCCAGGTGGGTGGAAACACCCCTGGACACCTCGGGGGAGAAGTCAAGGACACTCCCCACGGGGTGCCGGTCGTGGGTGATCGGCGTCCTCGCGGGAGAAGTCAAGGCCACACGCCAAATGCTAAGGAATAGGGAAGGAATAGCAAAATGGACGGGACTGAATAATGGTGGCCAGGTGGGTGGGAAACACCCCCTGGACACCTATAGACACTCCCCACGGGGTGCCGGTCGTAGTGATCGACGTCCCTCGCGCGGGGAGAAGTCAAGGCCACACGCCAAATGCTAAGGAATAGGGAAGGAATAGCAAAATGGAGGGGACTGAATAAGTGGTGGCCAGGTGGGTGGGAAACACCCCTGGACACCTATAGACACCTCCCCCCCACGGGGTGCCGGGAGAAGTCAAGGCCACACGCCAAATGCTAGTGAGCAAAATGGACGGGACTGAATAATGGTGGCCAGCGACACTATAGACACTCCCACCTGATCGACGCCCTGCTGGGAGAAGTCAAGGCCACACGCCAAATGCTAAGGATAGGAAGGAATAGCAAAATGGACGGGACTGAATAATGGTGGCCATAGACACTCCCCACGGGTGCCAGTCAAGGCCACACGCCAAATGCTAAGGACTAGGGAAGGAATAGCATAATGGACGGGACTGAATAATGGTGCCAGGTGGGTGGGAAACATGACACTATAGACACTCCCACGGGGTGCCGGTCGTAGTGATCGACGTCCCTCCGGGGGAGAAGTCAGGCCACACGCCAAATGCTAAGGAATGGGAAGGAATAGCAAAATGGAGGGGACCGAATAGCGGTGGCCAGGTGGGTGGGAAACACCCCCTGGACACCTATAGACACTCCCCACGGGGTGCCGGTCGTAGTGATCGACGTCCCTCGCGCGGGGAGAAGTCAAGGCCACACGCCAAATGCTAAGGAATAGGGAAGGGCAAAATGGGGGGACAAAATAATGGTGGCCAGGTGGGTGGGAAACACCCCTGGACACCTGAATCCCACGGGTGCCGGTCCAGATGGGCCAAATGCTAAGGACTGGGGAAACGGGTGGCCCCTGGACACTATAGTGCCAGGTGGGAACGGGGTGACACTAGACACCCCACGGGGTGCCGGTCGTAGTGATCCCGTCCCTCACGCGGGGAGAAGTCAAGGCCACACGCCAAATGCTAAGGAATGGGGAAGGAATAGCAAAATGGACGGGACTGAATAATGGTGGCCAGGTGGGTGGGAAACACCCTGGACACCCCACAGGGTGCCGGTCGAGTGACTCCCTCGCGCGGGAGAAGTGCCACACGCCAAATGCTAAGGACTGGGAAGGTGCAAAATGGGCGGGACTGAATAACTGTGGCCAGGTGGGTGGGAAGTCACCCTGGACACCTATAGACACTCCCCACGGGTGCCGGTCAAATGTCCTCGCGCGGGAGACTCAAGGCCACACGCCAAATGCTAAGGGAAAGGGAATAGCAAAATGGAAGGGACTGAATAATGGTGGCCAGGTGGGTGGGAAACACCCCTGGACACCTATAGACACTCCCACGGGTGCCGGTCGTAGTGATCGACGTCCCTGCGCGAAGGAGATGGGGAGAAGTCAAGGCCACACGCCAAATGCTAAGGAATACGCCGCGCGGGGGAAGGAAGGAATAGGCAAAATGGCCAGGTGGGGACTGACAATAGCCACGGGTGGCCAGATGGGTCGCGGGAGAAGTCAACACCCCTGGACACAAAATGGACGGGAGAACACTGGCCAGGTGGGTGGTCGTGCCCAGTGATCAATCGGCGTCCCTCGCGCGGGGAGAAGTCAAGGCCACACGCCAAATGCTAAGGAATGGGAAGGAATAGCAAAATGGACGGGACTGAATAACGGTGGCCAGGTGGGTGGGAAACACCCCTGGACACCTATAGACACTCCCCACGGGTGCCGGTCGTAGTGATCGACGTCCTCGCGGGGAGAAGTCAAGGCCACACGCCAAATGCTAAGGAATAGGGAAGGAATAGCAAAATGGACGGGACTGAATAACGGTGGCCAGGTGGGGAAACACCCCTGGACACCTATAGACACTCCCAAAGTGATCGCGTCCCTCGCGGGGGAGAAGTCAAGGCCACACGCCAAATGCTAAGGAATAGGGAAGGAATAGCAAAATGGACGGGACTGAATAATGGTGGCCAGGTGGGTGGGAAACACCCCTGGACACCTATAGACACTCCCACGGGTGCGGTCGTAGTGATCGACGGTCAAATGAGGAATGAGGAATAGTAAAAATGGAGGGGGACCAAATACAGTGGCCAGAAACATGCGAAGTAGGGAGGAGCAAAATGGACGGACCAAATAACGGTGGCCAGGTGGGTGGGAAACACCCCTGGACACCTATAGACCTCCCCAAATCGCGTCCCTCGGAGAAGTCAAGACACGCCAAATGCTAGGAAGGAATAGCAAAATGGACGGGACTGAATAATGGAAACACCCTGGCCAGGTGGGTGGGAAACACCCCCTGGACACCAAATGCTAAGGACTGGGAAGGAATAGCTCCCCACGGGGTGCTGGGTCGTAGTGATCGAAACACGTCCCTCAACGCGGGGAGAAGTCAAGGCCACACGCCAAATGCTAAGGAATAGGGAAGGAATAGCAAAATGGAGGGGACTGAATAATGGTGGCCAGGTGGGTGGGAAACACCCCTGGACACCTATAGACACTTCCCACGGGGTGCCGGTCGAGTGATCGACGTCCCGCGCGGGGAGAAGTCAAGGCCACACGCCAAATGCTAAGGAATGGGAAGGAATCGGGACTGAATAGCGGTGGCCAGGTGGGTGGGAAACACCCTGGACACCTATAGACACTCCCCACGGGTGCCGGTCGTAGTGATCGACGTCCCGCGAGGGGAGAAGTCAAGGCCACACGCCAAATGCTAAGGAATGGGAAGGAATAGCAAAATGGACGGGACTGAATAACGGTGGCCAGGTGGGTGGGAAACACCCTGGACACCTAGTAGACACCCCCAAGTCAAGGGTGCCGGTCGTAGTGATCGGCGTCCCTCGCTCCCACGGGGGGGGAGAAGTCAAGGCCACACGCCAAATGCTAAGGAATAGGGAAGGAATAGCAAAATGGAAGGGAATATGGTGGCCAGATGGGTGGAAAACCCTGGACGGGGTGCCGGGAGTGATCGACGTCCCTCGCGAGGGGAGAAGTCAAGGCCAACGCCAAATGCTAAGGACTGGGGAAGGAATAGCCGGGACTGAATAACGGTGGCCAGGTGGGTGGGAAACACCCCTGGACACCTATAGACACTCCCCACGGGGTGCCGGTCGTAGTGATCGGCGTCCCTCGCGGGGAGAAGTCAAGGCCACACGCCAAATGCTAAGGAATAGGAAGGAATAGCAAAATGGAGAGGGGACTGAATAGCGGTGGCCAGGTGGGTGGGAAACACCCCTGGACACCTATAGACACTCCCACGGGGTGCCGGTCGTAGTGATCGACGTCCCTCGCGCGGGGAGAAGTCAAGGCCACACGCCAAATGCTAAGGAATGGGAAGGAATAGCAAAATGGGGGACTGAATAATGGTGGCCAGGTGGGTGGGAAACACCCCTGGACACCTATAGACACTCCCACGGGGTGCGGTCGTAGTGATCGACGTCCCCGCGCGGGGAGAAGTCAAGGCCACACGCCAAATGCTAAGGAATGGGGAAGGAATAGCAAAAATGGAGGGGACTGAATAACGGTGGCCAGGTGGGTGGGAAACACCCCCACCTATGGACACAGGGTGCCGGGTAGTGATCACTCCCTCGCCAGTCAAGGGGTGACTGGGGAAGGAATAGCAAAATGGAGGGGACTGAATCGGTGGCCAGGTGGGTGGGAAACACCCCTGGACACCGACACTCCCACGGGGTGCCGGGAGAAGTGGGAGAAGTCAAGGCCACACGCCAAATGCTAAGGAATAGGGAAGGAATAGCAAAATGGACGGGACTGAATAATGGTGGCCAGGTGGGTGGGAAACACCCCTGGACACCTATAGACACTCCCACACACGTAGTGTGACGTCCCTCGCGCGGGAGAAGTCAAGGCCACACGCCAAATGCTAAGGACTGGGGAAATGCTAGCAAAATGGAATGCATAATGGGTGGGACTGAATGGTGAAGGTGGGTGGAATAGCAAAATGCGGGTCGTAGTGGAATCGCAGAGTGGGGGAGAAGTGGCACACGCCAAATGGGAGCAAAATGGACGGGACTGAATAATGGTGGCCAGGTGGGTGGAAACACCCCTGGACACCTATAGACACTCCCACGGGGTGCCGGTCGTGGTGATCGGCGTCCCAAGGAAGGCCACACGCCAAATGCTAAGGAATAGGGAAGGAATAGCAAAATGGAGGGGACTGAATAATGGTGGCCAGATGGGTGGAAACACCCCTGGACACCTATAGACACTCCCCACGGGGTGCCGGTCGTAGTGATCGGCGTCCCTCGCGGGGGAGAAGTCAGGCCACACGCCAAATGCTAAGGAATAGGGAAGGAATAGCAAAATGGAGGGGACTGAATAACGGTGGCCAGGTGGGTGGGGAAACACCCCTGGACACCTATAGACACCACACGCCCTAAGGACTAGGAAGGAATAGTGACGGGACTGAATCGTAGTGACCCCGACACCGTCCCTGCCGGGTAGTGCGTCCCCGCGGGGGAGAAGTCAAGGCCACACGCCAAATGCTAAGGAATAGGAAGGAATAGCAAAATGGAGGGGACTGAATAATGGTGGCCAGATGGGTGGGAAACACCCCTGGACACCTATAGACACTCCCAAATGGGGTGCCGGTCGTAGTGATCGCACCGTCCCTCGCGCGTAGTGGGAGAAGTCAAGGCCACACGCCAAATGCTAAGGAATAGGAAGGAATAGCAAAATGGAGGGGACTGAATAGCAGTGGCCAGATGGGTGGGAAACACCCCTGGACACCTATAGACACTCCCCACGGGTGCCGGTCGTAGTGATCGACGTCCTCGCGCGGGGAGAAGTCAAGGCCACACGCCAAATGCTAAGGAATAGGAAGGAATAGCAAAATGGAGGGACTGAATAGCGGTGGCCAGATGGGTGGGAAACACCCCTGGACACCTATAGACACCCCACGGGTGCCGGTCAGAGTGATCACGGGGAGGTGCCGCCAAATGCTAAGGAATAGGGAAGGAATAGCAAAATGGAGGGGGCGTCCCAGGTGGGTGGGGACACCTATAGAAGTGATCGGCGTCCCCGGGGGGAGAAGTCAAGGCCACACGCCAAAGGAATAGGAAGGAATAGCAAAATGGAGGGGACTGAATAATGGTGGCCAGGTGGGTGGAAACACCCCTGGACACCTATAGACACACCCCATGGAGGGGTGCCGGTCAGTGATCGACGTCCTCGCGGGGAGAAGTCAAGGCCACACGCCAAATGCTAAGGAATAGGAAGGAATAGCAAAATGGAGGGGACTGAATAACGGTGGCCAGGTGGGTGGGAAACACCCCTGGACACCTATAGACTCCCCACGGGTGCGGTCGTAGTGATCGGCGTCCCTCGCGGGGAGAAGTCAAGGCCACACGCCAAATGCTAAGGAATGGGAAGGAATAGCAAAATGGAGGGGGATAATGGTGGCCAGGTGGGTGGGAAACACCCCTGGACACCCTATAGACACTCCCCACGGGGTGCCGGTCGTAGTGATCGGCGTCCCTCGCGCGGGGAGAAGTCAAGGCCACACGCCAAATGCTAAGGAATAGGGAAGGAATAGCAAAAAAACGGTGGCCAGATGGGGGACCCTGGACAATAGACACTCCCCACGGGGTGGTCAGATGGGTGGGAAG
Organism: Macrobrachium rosenbergii; assembly: GCF_040412425.1. Classification (NCBI taxonomy): domain Eukaryota; kingdom Metazoa; phylum Arthropoda; class Malacostraca; order Decapoda; family Palaemonidae; genus Macrobrachium; species Macrobrachium rosenbergii. The sequence goes on from NC_089776.1 coordinate 783,595, forward strand.
TCAAGGCCACCCAAATGCTGGACAGCAAAATGGAGGGGACTGAATAGGTGGCCAGGTGGGTGGGAAACACCCTGGACACCTATAGACACCCACGGGGTGCCGGTAGTAGTGATCGACGTCCCGCGCGGGGAGAAGTCAAGGCCACACGCCAAATGCTAAGGAATAGGGAAGGAATAGCAAAATGGAGGGGACTGAATAACGGTGGCCAGGTGGGTGGGAAATACCCCCTGGACACCTATAGACACTCCCCACGGGGTGCCGGTCGTAGTGATCGACGTCCCTCGCGGGGAGAAGTCAAGGCCACACGCCAAATGCTAAGGAATAGGGAAGGAATAGCAAAATGGAGGGGACCAAATAGCGGTGGCCAGATGGGTGGGAAACACCCCTGGACACCTATAGACACTCCCCCACGGGGTGCCGGTAGTAGTGATCGGCGTCCCTCGCAAATGCTAAGGGAGAAGTAGCAAAATGGAGGGACCACACGCCAAATGCTAAGGAATCGGGGAAGGAATAGCAAAATGGAGGAGCAAATGGGGGGCAAAGTGGCCAGATGGGTGGGAAACACCCCTGGACACCTATAGACACTCCCCACTAAGAATGGGGAAGGGTGCCGGTGGCCAGGTGGGTGGTGATCGACGTCCCTCGCGCGGGGAGAAGTCAAGGCCACACGCCAAATGCTAAGGAATAGGGAAGGAATAGCAAAATGGAGGGGACCAAATAGCAGTGGCCAGATGGGTGGGAAACACCCCCTGGACACCTATAGACACTCCCCACGGGGTGCCGGTAGTAGTGATCGACGTCCCTCGCGCGGGGAGAAGTCAAGGCCACACGCCAAATGCTAAGGAATAGGGAAGGAATAGCAAAATGGAGGGGACAGAATAGCGGTGGCCAGATGGGTGGGAAACACCCCTGGACACCTATAGACACTCCCCACGGGGTGCCGGTCGTAGTGATCGACGTCCCTCGCGCGGGGAGAAGTCAAGGCCACACGCCAAATGCTAAGGAATAGGGAAGGAATAGCAAAATGGAGGGGACCAAATAGCAGTGGCCAGATGGGTGGGAAACACCCCCTGGACACCTATAGACACTCCCACAGGGTGCCGGTCGTAGTGATCGACGTCCCCTGCGGGGAGAAGTCAAGGCCACACGCCAAATGCTAAGGAATGGGGAAGGAATAGCAAAATGGAGGGGACTGAATAATAGGTGGCCAGGTGGGTGGGAAACACCCCTGGACACCTATAGACACTCCCCACGGGGTGCCGGTCGTAGTGATCGACGTCCTCGCGGGGAGAAGTCAAGGCCACACGCCAAATGCTAAGGAATAGGGAAGGAATAGCAAAATGGAGGGGACAAATAGCGGTGGCCAGATGGGTGGGAAACACCCCTGGACACCTATAGACACTCCCACGGGTGCCGGGTCGTAGTGATCGACGTCCCTCGCGGGGAGAAGTCAAGGCCACACGCCAAATGCTAAGCAATGGGGAAGGAATAGCAAAATGGAGGGACCGAATAGGTGGCCAGTGGCCAGGTGGGTGGGAAACACCCCTGGACACCTACAATGGGGAAGGACAGCAAAATCCCCACGGTGTGCCAGATGGTGGAAATACCCGTAGTGATCGTGCGCGGTAGTAGTGATCGCGTCCCTAGCAGGCCAGATGGGGGGAGAAGTCAAGGCCACACGCCAAATGCTAAGGAATAGGGAAGGAATAGCAAAATGAGGGGGACCAAATAGCGGTGGCCAGATGGGTGGGAAACACCCCTGGACACCTATAGACACTCCCACGGGGGTGCCGGTAGTAGTGATCGACGTCCCTCGCAAGGGGAGAAGTCAAGGCCACACGCCAAATGCTAAGGAATGGGAAGGAATAGCAAAATGGAGGGGACTGAATAACAGTGGCCAGATGGGTGGGAAATACACCCCTGGACACCTATAGACACTCCCACGGGGTGCCGGTCGTAGTGATCGACGTCCCTCAGGGAGAAGTCAAGGCCACACGCCAAATGCTAAGGAATAGGGAAGGAATAGCAAAATGGAGGGGACCAAATAGCAGTGGCCAGATGGGTGGGAAACACCCCCTGGACACCTATAGACACTCCCCACGGGGTGCCGGTCGTAGTGATCGGCGTCCCTCGCGGGGAGAAGTCAAGGCCACACGCCAAATGCTAAGGAATGGGGAAGGAATAGCAAAATGGAGGGACCGAATAGCAGTGGCCAGATGGGTGGGAAACACCCCTGGACACCTATAGACACTCCCCACGGGTGCCGGTCAGTAGTGATTGACGTCCCTCGCGAATAGCGGTGGGGAGAAGTCAAGGCCACACGCCAAATGCTAAGGAATAGGGAAGGAATAGCAAAATGGAGGGGGACAAATAGCGGTGGCCAGATGGGTGGAAACACCCCTGGACACCTATAGAACTCCCCACGGGGTGCCGGTCATAGTGATCGGCGTCCGTGGGGAGAAGTCAAGGCCACACGCCAAAATGCGTGGGGAAGAAGCAAAATCAGCGGTGGCCAGATGGGTGGGAAACACCCCTGGACACCAACTCCACGGGGTGCGGTCAAGTGAATCGCGCTGGGGAGGAAGGCCAAAATAGCAAAATAGGATGGAGGGACCAAATAGCAGTGGCCAGATGGGTGGGAAACACCCCTGGACACCTATAGAAACTCACGGGTGCCGGTCATAGTGATCGACGTCCCTGCGTGGGGAGAAGTCAAGGCCACACGCCAAAATGCTAAGGAATAGGGAAGGAATAGCAAAATGGAGGGGACCAAATAGCAGTGGCCAGATGGGTGGGAAACACCCCCTGGACACCTATAGAAACTCCCCACGGGGTGCCGGTCATAGTGATCGACGTCCCTCGCGTGGGGAGAAGTCAAGGCCACACGCCAAATGCTAAGGAATAGGGAAGGAATAGCAAAATGGAGGGGACCGAATAGCGGTGGCCAGATGGGTGGGAAACACCCCCTGGACACCTATAGAAACTCCCCACGGGGTGCCGGTCATAGTGGTCGACGCCCCTTGCGCGGGGAGAAGTCAAGGCCACACGCCAAATGCTAAGGAATAGCAAAATGGAATAGCAAAATGGAGGACCCGAATAGCAAATGGGAGGGGATCGGTGGGCCAGATGGGTGGGAAACACCCCCTGGACACCTATAGAAACTCCCCACGGGGTGCCGGTCGTAGTGATCAACGTCCCTTGCGCGGGGAGAAGTCAAGGCCACACGCCAAATGCTAAGGAATAGGGAAGGAATAGCAAAATGGAGGGGACCGAATAGCGGTGGCCAGATGGGTGGGAAACACCCCTGGACACCTGAAACTCCCCACAGGGTGCCGGTCAAAGTGATCAATGTCCCTTGCGTGGGGAAGTCAAGGCCCACGCAAATGCAAATGAATAGGGAAGGAATAGCAAAATGGAGGTCGAATAGCGGTGGCCAGATGGGTGGAAACACCCCTGGACACCTATAGAAACTCCCACAGGGTGCGGTCGTAGTGATCGCGTCCCTCGGGAGAAGTCAAGGCCACACGCCAAATGCTAAGGAATAGGAAGGAATAGCAAAATGGAGGGACCGAATAGCGGTGGCCAGATGGGTGGGAAACACCCCTGGACACATCCTATAGAAACTCCCACGGGGTGCTAAGGTCGAAAATGATGGGGGACGTCCCTGGCCAGGTGGGGGAGAAGTCAAGGCCACACGCCAAATGCTAAGGCCAAAATATGGAATAAGGAAGGAATAGCAAAATGGAGGACCGGCCAGCGGTGGTCAGATGGTGGGAAACACCCCTGGACACCTATAGAAACTCCCCACAGGGTGCCGGTCGTAGTGATCGACATCCCTCGCGTGGGGAGAAGTCAAGGCCACACGCCAAATGCTAAGGAATAGCAAAATGGAGGGGACCGAATAGCGGTGGCCAGGTGGGTGGGAAACACCCCCTGGACACCTATAGAAACTCCCCACAGGGTGCCGGTCGTAGTGATCAACGTCCCTCGCGCGGGGAGAAGTCAAGGCCACACGCCAAATGCTAAGGAATAAGGAAGGAATAGCAAAATGGAGGGGACCAAATAGCGGTGGCCAGATGGGTGGGAAACACCCCTGGACACTATAGAAACCACGGGGTGCCGGTAGTGAAACTGGGAGAAGTCAAGGCCCACGCCAAATGCTAAGGAATAGGAAGGAATAGCAAAATGGAGGACCAAATAGCGGTGGCCAGATGGGTGGGAAACACCCCCTGGACACCTATAAAAACTCCCCACTGGGTGCCGGTTGTAGAGACCGACGTCCCTCACGCAGGGAGAACTAGGGACACCCGCCAAATGCTAAAGAATGGGCAAGGCTAACGACATGAAAAAGACAGTGCAACCTTCGACCCCAGACCACTCCCCAACATCAAAATTTTTTGACTTGGGTAAGAAGGCTTACAGAGGTATGGAAGGGGGGGGGAGGGTAGATGGGAAATCCACGCAAGGTCTGGCCACACCCTCCAACACCGGCAGCCTGGTCAGGTGGGGGGCTAAGTAATAAAGAGACCCTCACTATTCCAACCTACCTTCCGAAAACCAATCGGTCTGGTCAGGTAGGCTAAAACAGGGGAGGGGGTCTCACAAGCCTAATAACACCCTCCAACAACATGACGGCATGGTCAGGCGGGCCAAGAGAACGAGGAACTCCCTCAACCACCCAACACCTCCCTCCAAGCCTCAAAACGACCTGGTCGGGGGAGCTAGGAAGCATGAGTTTCATGAAAGACGCCTAACCTAACTAGCCTAGCCCTCCGACTGCGGACGAGAGGGCTAGGCCAGAATACCCATCAAGGAAACTACCTGACTTAAAATATTAAATAAAAGTCAACCAAATGATGTGAAATATATAAATATGTATGCACAGAAATTATAATATATAAAAGATTCGTGCTATAGAGAAGGCCAAACAACCCGTGACATGTAGGATGCAGGTGATACGTAAAATGGCCGACCCTAACGCTGAATCATAAACATTTTTAATCCAAAAATATACATGTCATCCATCACCGTACACATCAGGAAAGATCATAAGCATAACACTACCATCTTGGAAAATGTACCCGCTCGCCGAAAGAGGAAGGGGCCCAGGGAAAGGGAATATTTATGATCAGAAAGGCAGGAGGGGGAAGCCTCCAATACTAGCCTAGATCAGTCATGATGCGGGCACCTCACCCTCTACCAGCGAAAGGGCAATTCGCCAAAAAAGAACTCCCTGAAGGAGTAGAAATATTTAAACTTATATAAAATATATAACAGTGTAAAAACAAGCAGAATCTCACTGCTAAAACCATACGAAGACTGAGGGTCCAATATGGCCGAGGCGAAGCGACCGCGGACGACCGCACCGTGTTATTTAACCTCGTAATTACTAAATTAAAGGACAAATAAGAAGCCTCTATAAGAAAAAACCAAAAGATGGTACTCAACTTAGGAGAAGAAAATTCCTGGACGGAAGACATGATGAAAATGCAAAATTCACAAAATAGCAGCACAAGGGAAAAACACGGCAATGTTTACAAGCGTGCTGAGATGGAATGAGGCTAAGATGGCGGCTGAGGTGTTGGTTGGCCGGGTGATGGGCGTTGGGTATGCGACGGACCCTCACTTTCCAGGATTTTGAGATTGGAGATCTCTACAGGGCAGAGGCCTGTGGCAGTGGCAACACTCACCCTTTGTGTATACCGACATCTATTTTTAATTAATAGATGAGCGAACTGGGGGTAGTAACCCCGGCATTCTTGATAGCTTTTTCTCTGGTATTTTTAGCAATTGATATACCTAGAAACGTTTGATGGAACCAATTTCACCGGGTGACACAGGTCGAACCCAGAAAATTGAATTCTTTTCCAGGTATGGTCTCCCTCGTATTATTCAAACCGATTGCGGTACAAATTTTACGAGTAAGGTATTTAAGAGTAAATGTGCTGAACTGGCCATTCGGCACAATACTAGCGTACCTTATCATCCAGAGAGTCAGGGGGTGGTGGAAAGGTTCCACCAGACCCTTAAATCTATTTTGAAAAATTATTGTTATGAACAAGGGGAGGAATGGGATAAAGGGCTTCCCTTTGCTCTCTTTGCTCTGAGAAATCACCCGAATTCTTCCACTGGCGTGGCTCCCTTCGAACTGGTCTTTGGGCACAAAGTACGTGGTCCTTCAGAAATTTTTCATGAAATGCTAGAGACTGATCGACGAGGAGATGCGAACGTGGGAGAGTTTGTGGAGGACTTGAGAAAAAAATTTTCTGGGATCGACCTGTGTCGCCGAGTGAAATGTCCCATATAGCACACATTTCTAGGTATAAACATTTGCTAGATATACCAGAGAAAAAAGCCATATAGCTAATAGGATGCCAGAGTTACTACCTCTGGAGCAATCATCCTTATAGGATGTCGGTATGTCATCTAGGAGCGAGTGGAAGCCACTACCACAGATGCTTAACCCAAATAGATCTCTCCTCTCCCAAAACCCCTCTACCTAAGGGGTGCCGTTACAGCGGTCCTTCTCCGCTCACTACTACTACTTCTACCCAGAACCTTCAATCCCTTCATAGCACGCTTTCTCATTAACACCCGTTGTTTTCGTCGGTGTATTTTTGTGCTTCTTTTTGCCTTATTTTGGCTTTCTTATCATGGCTTCGATTGATCAAGACGCATCTTCATCTAAGTTGAGTATTCAATTTTGTTGGTTTGGGACTCGGTTGGACAATTTTTTCCCGTTTAACACTTACGCCTTGTTGGCTCGGAGCCGCCATTTTCGTGTTCGTTCGTGGCTGTAGTCCCCAGCCTCTTAATACTCTTATATCTTCTGACGCCTTAGAAGATTTCTTATATGCTCCTCTTTTATAATGATAGCTTTAATTTTTGCTCGTTCTGACGCGCTCGACTATTATTATATTTTAGAATAGTGGAAAGTGAGGCCTAGCCTATCCATTCCTTTCTGTTCTTTATGTAAGTGCAATTTTAAAAATATTTTGTTATATCATTTCAATTTTATTATGTATTCCTATATACCTTTCGTCTGATATTTGGTAGTGTTATCTCTTTGCCTATCTGACCAGTTTGACTCTGTCGAATCTCGGAAGGTAGGCTAAGCTGGCCCCAGTCTTCCTTCCTACCCTGGCTTCTAGGCCTAGGTAAGGTAGGTTTTCTTGGGTGGCCTTCGTTTGAGTTTTGGATGCCGGCCCATCCTCCCTGACGAGTTTGATTCATCAAATCTCGGAAGGTTTGGTTTGGTGCTAGTGCCCCTTTCTCGTTCGTCTCTCTGGCGTGTCCTAGCCTATCTGGCCAGGTGTTTACTTCGGAAGGTTAGGCTAGGTTATAGATATATCTATTTCGCCTTCTCATGTTTATCTCACTCCCATTTTATCAGACGTTGTCTACATGGCTTCTCCCTTTGGGACATTTTAGAGCAATGCTCATTTGCCCCTTTCGGTTGAGATGACGCTTCGTGGAAGGTGCTTAGGCACCTGACCTGTTGCAGTCGCCATGTTTCCTCTGCCCCTGCGTCTCCGCCGTTCCGCTATCCGGATCCGTTCCGGCGGCTATCGTTAGCTCGCTGTTTAGTTCCTAGTAGGAACAATAGCTTGAGCGTCGTTGCCTTCTTTTTACGGCGGAATTGTGGAGATGCTGGGCTGAATGCTAATTTCAATGTTGTTGATTTCTGTGTGGTTAATTTACGAGACGCTCCGGCGTCATCGGAATTGCTTTCCGGTGTGATCGACTTCAGGCTTGGCCTCCCTGTTCAGATTGTACTGGAACGTTCCGCCGTAACCTTATTGTTTACCCCAGATCTCAACTCCGGCGTGGGAGGGAATATTATTACTTTAAGTTTTATTAGTTTAGTCTTTCACCACAGCCGTGAAGCTGTTCCGGCGTTATCTCTTTGATACTCATGTATCAATTCCTCTTACAGGTGGTTCATTGTCAGGAGCCAGGCTGTAACGCCTATCTGCAGCAACCCTGTGGCCACGTAGCATGCAGGTCTCATGCCAGCTGCGCAGTCGAGGTGGATGATCATCTCGTCTGGCATCCAGATGGCTGCGATGTATGCTCCTCCCTTTATCAGGACGTGATTGATGATTCGGTACGTTAACCTTTCGGCATACGCATGAATATTTCAAACAAGTTTGAAGTGCATCTCCTATAATGAAAGAATTTATACGTCAATTTCTTATATTGACATTATATTCGGTTTCAGGTCCCTCGGTCCCGTCAAGCCTCATCTCTTGCTACTCTGAAGATCTGGGTTGGCGGCTTCGGTCACAACGTTGGTCAGGGACGCCGCTATGTGCTGGCAGAGGACATTTGTAACATCCTGTATCCTATGGCCAGGTCCTCTGCAGCAGAAGCTCCCAAAGTGGCGGAGCCCCTGATTAACAAGATTAGGATCAAGACCCAGGTCCCGCCGGAGGAACAGCAAGAACTGTGCGAGGAAGTGGCCAACATCAATATTCACGTCGAGCCAATGGCCATTGATCCAGAGGAGGAAGGTAGGGATGTAAGTGAGGCAGGTAGACTTAAAAATTCTATTTCTTTCAGTTCTCCTGCGTCTTCGTCTTCCTCCTTCCAAGGTTTCTCTAAGGTCTCCACCCATGGGGCCCGTTCGGGGTCGGTGATCCCCAAGGTGAAGTCCTTAATGAAGACGAAGACATTACCTAAAGTGTCTAAACCCCCGAAGATCCCAGCCATGCCGAGTTCTGCCAGGTTGTCGTTGGTCCCCAAACCTTCGACTTCCTCCCAGAAGGCTACTCCCCCTTCTAAGGGGTCGAGACCCAAGGCGAGCAGGTCTAAAAAACCTGAATTTGACCCTGAGGCCTTTGCGGAAGCTCTCATGAAGAAACTATCTGACCAGGTTAACTTCCAATTTGAGACGATGTCTCGAGATCTCACCTTGAGTTTAGAGACATCGGGCAGGTAGGTTCAGTCTTTGGCTGAGAGACTGAAAACCCAGGAGGATTCGCTTGCCGGACTCGTTAATTCCGGTCCAGTACAGCAGCAGGGTTACTCCATCCCGGACGCCTCGAAGCTACCTGTTTATGAGGACTGTAACCCTTGGCGTCTCGCCTTCAATGCCCCCTTTGCCAATGGTAAACTAACCATCGAAGGGTGTGGCACCCGTCCTGTGGAAGACTACGAGTTCTTCCCGGCGGATCTTGTTTTTTCTTTCCCGGGATACGCCCGATTATCGGAGGAGGCCCTGGTAAGGGAAGACAAGGTCCCCAAGGAAACGGTGATCTTCCCCAGGGATCAAGCACAGTCGGCATGGGTCAGAATACCCTCTGACTGGGAGTGTGCCAATACCAAGCTAACTCCCCACAAGAGGCGGTATACGATGTTCATTGTCCACGAGGACATTCCCACCCCTTGTACATCTAAAATAGCGGGGCTAACTCTGCAGGCCGGAATAGAGGACAAGCCGATGCCACAGCTTCGTGAGATGGACCCTACATCTCTTCTCTTTCCGGGAGACCTGGATTGCTGGGTTGGGGCTCCTGAAACCTTTACAGTAGGTAGGCTGGATCCAGAGTGCACTTCGGATCTATTCAGCGAGCAGTTGCCCAGGATTCCGGAGTCCCTAATCAAGGCGGAATATGATGCTAGGTGCCGTCTCAGTAGATCCATCAACTCCGCCACCTCGGCGGAGTTGACATCGGCTGTCTACAAAGACGAACCTCTTTTCTGGATCCTGACTAAGTCACTTCTGGCTTCATTCCAAAGTGACTTATACGATTTTGTGGTAGCAAGACGGAACTACCGGAAACATGTGCTGGCTGACGCCTCCATCCGGCACGAGCCAAACAGGCTCATTAAATCCTCTATCTGGGGTACTAACCTCTTTCCTGATGACGTGGTCAACACCATCATCAGCAAAGCTTCCAGGGCCAATCAGAATCTTAGGATCCATTGGGGACTTCCCTTTAAGAGGAAGTCTTCCGAGTTTTCAGGCCCTCAGCCTAAAGGAAGAAAGAGGACAAGGAGGTACCATCCATACAAGGCACCCCAGACCCAGACAGTTGTCCGGGCAGTTCCCATGACTCAAGTTGCCCAACCTTCCACCTCCAAGGGGCAACCCCAGTATGTCTTGCTGAACCAACCAGCTCATCACCCTGCTGGCTCAGCGGCTTATGTAGCCTCCCCAGTTTTCAACCCCGCCTATGAAACCCAAGGTTCATTTCAGGGCTACCGCCAGTCCAGGGGCGTTAGAGGTCGGGGCGGATTTCGGTACAGGGACGGATCCAGACCCCAGTCTAGAGGCAGAGGCTCAAGAGGAGGCAGAGACATTAAGCCCTCAAACAAATGAGCCTCCTCAGGTAGATGGGAGTTTACGCCTTTACAGGGACCATTGGACTTTCAGTCCATGGGCCCACAGTATTGTTTCAAAAGGTCTAGGGTGGAGCTGGATAGAAGGGCCTCCTCCACCAGTCAGATTCTATCAGTCCTCAACACCGGATCTGTTAGAATACGCAAAAGACCTTCTTCTAAAGAAGGCAATAAAGAAAGTCAGGCATCTAAAATTTCAAGGACGCTTGTTCAGCGTGCCAAAGAAAGACTCAGACAAAAGAAGAGTGATATTGGACCTATCAACTCTGAATTCTTATATTCAATGCGACAAGTTCCGTATGTTGACCGTCTCTCAAGTGCGGACCTTACTTCCCCATGGGGCCGTCACCACCTCTATAGATCTTACAGACGCTTATTATCATGTCCCAATAGCGAGAAACTTCTCTCCCTACCTAGGGTTCAGACTAGGCAAACAGGCTTACTCCTTCAGGGTAATGCCTTTCGGGCTCAACATAGCACCCAGGATCTTCACCAAACTAGGAGAAGCGGTGGTACAGGAACTGAGGTCTCAAGGCATCAGGCTCGTGGCTTATCTAGACGACTGGCTAATCTGGGCTCCCAACGACACCGAGTGCCGGAAGGCGACCAGAAAGGTCATTCAGTTTCTAGAGTATCTAGGATTTTACATAAATACAAAGAAATCTCGTCTGATTCCGGCATCCCGATTTCAATGGCTGGGTATCCAGTGGGATTTAAACACCCACAAACTTTCAATTCCGCCAGCAAAATGCAAAGAGATAGCCAAAGCAACAAGACAGTTTCTCAGGTGCAAACGAGCCTCTCATCGCACTCAAAAAAGAATCTTAGGTTCTCTTCAGTTTGCATCAGTAACAGACCTACTTCTCAAAGCAAAACTGAAGGACATAAATCGAGTGTGGTGGAGTCGAGCCAATTACAATTTCAGGGACAAAGTCTCCCTCATACCTCCAATCTTAAAGAAAAGACTCCGACCTTGGACAACGGCCAAAAGTCTTTCCAATTCAATTCCTCTACAATTCCCTCCACCAGCTCTGATCATCCACACGGACGCATCTCTCACCGGGTGGGGAGGTTACTCACAATGCAAAAAAGTTCAAGGAACCTGGTCGAATCTTTTTCGTCACTTCCATATCAACATTCTAGAGGCAATGGCGGTTTTCCTTACTCTGAAACGCTTACGTCCAGCCAGGAACATACATATCAGATTAGTCCTGGACAGTGCAGTGATAGTTCATTGTCTGAACAGGGGAGGTTCCAAATCAAGTCACATAAATCATAAAATGATAGCAATCTTTTCATTAGCAATGAAAAATCATTGGCACTTGTCCACCACGCATCTGTCAGGAGTAAGAAACGTGATTGCAGATTCTCTGTCAAGAACGACTCCTTTGGAATCAGAATGGTCTCTGAACAAGAATTCCTTCAACTGGATTTGCCAACAGATTCCGGGGCTTCAGGTGGATCTGTTTGCCACGGAATCAAATCACAAACTACAGCAATGTCAGCAGACTGGAACAAATGGCAGAAGATCTACCTATTCCCACCAGTAAATCTTCTGTGGAAAGTTCTACACAAACTCAGGTCATTCAAGGGTCGGATAGCTCTAGTAGCCCCCAACTGGCCGAAGAGCAACTGGTTTCCTCTTCTACTAGAGTTGAAACTCAGAGCCAATCAGATTCCTCATCCAAAATTAACCCAAGTAGTACAAACTCAGACTGTGTCAGCTTCCTCAGGAATGCTGAATACCCTAACTTTATGGATTTCATGAAGTTCACGGCGCAGAAAAATGCTAATATTGACCCTTTGAACACAATGTTTCTAGAATCAGATAAGAGAGAATCTACCCTCCGTCAGTATGATTCGGCAGTAAAGAAACTTGCCAACTTCCTGAAAGAATCAGACGTTCATACTATGACTACGAATCTCACAATCTCATTTTTTAAGGCCCTCTTTGATAAAGGTCTGGCTGCTAGTACTATTACTACGACTAAATCCGCCTTAAAGAAGATATTTCAGTTGGGTTTTAACATTGACTTAACAGATTCGTATTTTTCCTCTATTCCTAAAGCTTGTGCTCGTCTTAGACCAACAACCCGTCCTAAAACGGTTTCTTGGTTTTTAAATGACGTTCTAAGATTAGCTTCAGACACAAATAATGAATCTTGCTCTTATTCGACTCTTCTTAGGAAAACGCTGTTTTTAATTAGCCTGGCTTCAGGAGCTAGAATCTCTGAACTTTCAGCTCTTTCTAGAGAGTCGAATCATGTGGATTTCCTCCCATCAGGAGAGGTTCTACTTTCTCCGGACCAAATGTTTTCAGCCAAGAACGAAGATCCTCAAATTAGGTGGTCTCCCTGGAAGATCATACCTCTTCCGGAAGATCCTTCCTTATGTCCGGTAGTTACCTTAAAAGCTTACCTCGAAAGGACTTCTCAAAGATCTTCAGGTCCACTTTTTGTTAGAGAGAATGGTGGAACCATCTCCTTGAATGGTATTAGACAACAAATCCTTTATTTTATTAAACAAGCCAACCCAGATTCAATCCCCAGGTCCATGATATCTGGGCTGTAGCCACCTCAGTTAACTACTTTCAACATATGAATTTTGATGAAATTAAGAAATATACGGGCTGGAAATCCCCTAGAGTTTTTAAACGTCACTACCTTAAGTCCTTAGAGGCTCTAAAATTTTCTGCTGTCGCTGCAGGGAACATTGTTTCTCCAGAGTCAGCTTAGTATTATGTTATTTTAATTGTAATTTGTAATTTAATTTCCTTGCCCTACCTATTGGTATACCTCTCACCTACCTGCCTCGCTTGTATTCCCGTCCTTTCTACCTTGTTGACTGGGTTTGGGTTGCTTCACAAACCACTCCTGTCTTTGTACATACCATCCTTGTTAAAATTTTCATCAATTTTTGTTAATTTAGGTGATGGTTTTTTAGTTAGATTGTTAAAGCAATATCTTTAGCTACATTGTTTCTTTTAACTGTATATTACATTACTGTATTGTTGGTATTGTTTACTTAACTTGCAGATTTATATAATTTGTTATACTCTTTGGATAAGTAAAAAGCATATTCAAAATTAATTTTATTTTCCTTAGTAAAATTTTAGATTTTGACATTTAACTTTTTATGTTTACAAGCTTTTATGGCCAATTCTCTGCTACTATTTCACTCGGCGACACAGGTCGACCCCAGAAAACAGATTTTGACAAAGGAAAAATCTATTTCTGGGTGAAGACCTGTGTCGCCCAGTGAACCCTTCCCTCTTTTTTCCCACCCTAGGCTGGCCAAAGCTTGGGTGCTATTTCGGGATGAAGGTTCTGGGTAGAAGTAGTAGTAGGAAGTGGAGAAGGACCGCTGTAACGGCACCCTTAGGTAGAGGGTTTTGGGAGAGGAGAGATCTATTTGGGTTAAGCATCTGTGGTAGTGGCTTCCACTCGCTCTAGATGACATACCGACATCCTATAAGGATGATTGCTCCAGAGGTAGTAACTCTGGCATCCTATTAGCTATATGGCTTTTTTCTCTGGTATATCTAGCAAATGTTTATACCTAGAAATGTGTGCTATATGGGACATTTCACTGGGCAACACAGGTCTTCACCCAGAAATAGATTTTTCTTTTGTCAAAATCCCTTATCTAGATCCTGGAAATTTGCCCAAGAAAATTTGGTTTCTTCTCAGGCTGCTATGAAGTTAAATTTTGACAAGAAATCTAAAGCACGGTCGTTTGAGGCCGGAGAATTAGTTTTAGTTTTGAGTACTGACTCGGACAATTTCCTTGAGCCAAGATATAAGGGCCCTTGGAAGGTGTTGAGGAAGTTGTCTGAGGTAAATTATGAAAAACGAAAGTGCCGGATATTCCATATAAATAGATTAAAACAATATACTTCAAATAGACAAGATCCTCTTGCTATTGTTTATGAGCCTGTGGCTGAGGTTATGGAACCACCTTTAGAGGATTCAGAGGATTTAATTTGTCAGGTGTCATCTGATGCTCTTTTTGATAATATCCAAAATTTAGAGGTTTTGAAGGAAGGGCTGGAGCATCTGGAGATTGCTCAAAGGAGGGATATAATTAACTTAATTTCTTCTTTTCCAGATTTATTTCAGAATTCTCCAGGTCTAACTAGTTTTCTTCAGCATGATGTAGTCGTGGGAAGTGCTTCTCCTGTAAAACAGAGTCCTTATCGACTGAATCCCATTAAGAGAGATATAGTTGATAAGGAGATTAAATATATGCTGGAGCACAATTTCATCCAACCTTCTGTTAGTCCATGGAGCTCCCCGATAGTCCTCGTTAAGAAGCCTGACGGGAAGTTCCATATGTGTGTGGACTATCGTAAGGTTAATGCACACACTAAGAATGACTCTTTTCCTTTGCCTCGGATAGATGACTGTCTCGATCAGATAGGGGCCGCTAAGTTTATTACAAAATTGGATTTATTGAAAGGATATTGGCAGGTTCCCTTGTCTGATCGAGCACGAGAGATTTCTGCATTTGTCACTCCCTTCGGGCTTTACGAGTGTAAGGTAATGATCCCAAAATGCTGCATGTTCCTTCCAACGACTTATGAACCGCATCATTTGTGGTTTGGAAGGTACAGAAATCTATATAGATGACTTGGTAGTTCACAGCAATGACTGCCGGACACATATGTTACGGTTAAGGAAAGTGTTTGAAGCCTTAAGGGCCGCCGGTCTTGTTGTGAATCTCGCCAAGTGTGAGTTTGGCAAAGCAAAGGTGTGCTATTTGGGTCACGAAGTGGGTTTAGGGCAGGTGGCACCTAAGCAAGCCAACCTCGAGGCTATTATAAATTTAAAGAGGCCGTGCAATGTCGAGAAGTTCGGCGAGTCCTGGGAATGACTGGCTATTATTGTAGGTTTGTGCGAAATTTCTCAGATCTTGCTCAGCCTCTTACCAAATTGTTAGAGAAAGGGCAGAGATTTGTGTGGTCTCCTCAATGTGAGGAAGCATTTATTAAACTTAAGTTAGTGTTAGTATCTAATCCAATATTGACTTCTCCTAATTTCCAGAGACCTTTTATTATTGCAGTGGATGCCAATGACATATGTATTGGGGGTGTCCTCTTTCAAAGGAACGAGGCAGGAGAGGTTCACCCCATATATTATAGTCGAAAATTACTGGCTGCTGAGAAAAGGTATTCCACCATAGAAAAGGAGGCCCTTGTCTTGGTCCGTACCCTTTTGCATTTTAAGCCGTACTAACTAATTTTTCTTTTCCCATAGAAATTTGGACAGACCATAACCTGCTGACTTTCATAGAGCGTATGAAAGCAGCCAACCAGAGGATTTTACGTTGGGCTCTTCAACTACAGGAATTCATGCTGGTGATTAAGCATTTGAAGGGAACTGAAAATAAAATTCCAGACGCTCTTTCTAGAATTTAAGGTTGTTCACGTCTGGCCTCCCCATTGCACCTGCCTGCTCGCTTCTCCAATGGGTTTGCATAAAAACTTTGGTTTGTAAACGGTAGCTTAAAAAGGTGTGTGAATGGGTATGAATGTATCCTTAGTTTAAGATTTGTGGTATTCTCAGCAAGGTTTCGAAATTCTAGTAACTTCTGGTGATTTGTTCTGAACAGGAGACACTTATTTTGTATATAACCTGTAGTGACCTAAATACGGGCGGTTACCACAGGTAGGCCAATATGGTAGGGTTTGTTAGGTGTAAATTCAGTGTTATTGGCTGAATTGGAGACAATCAGTGTCTCTGGTGATAACTATTTTGTGTAATAGTTTGACTTTTGGTTTATTTTGGTTTGGTCTTCTCTGTTGGTTAGACTGGTAAGTTTTCTATGTGTGACAATTCGATTTTTGAGATTCATGCGTTGTAGTGGTATTAATTAGAAATTTTATTTCAGATTTCAGGACTGATATTTTCCTTTGTCCTGTTTATGTATATGTTTGGTGCTGTCTTTTGAGTGATGTGTTAATCTTTTCCTTTTTACAGGATTGTTGTTTTGTATAGTTTAAAAAAAAATTACTCTATTGGAGTATTTTTTTTTTTTTTTTGGGGGGAGGAAGGTATTAGGTAAGCTTAAATTATTTTCTTTATTTGCATTACGTAAATTTAGATCAGCCTTGTTTTTTCTAGGTTTAATATCTACTTTTTAAGAAAGTCATTTCTAGTGCTTAACGTAAAGTGCTTAATTTAACATTATTCAGTGTAGTTAGGTGCCTCCTTCCCATTTGTTTATATTATCGAACTATCGTTTTAAGGAGTGTTTTTATTTTTTTACGAGTGCTGATGAACGCCTCCTCAGTGATATCTGGACCTCGGAGCTCAGCCCGAGTTAGTTTGGGCTATAGCACTCCCATGACATACTGTCCCTTGAGCAGCTGATTGATTTTTGGAATTTGGTTGACGATTGTTTGGCAGCTTTTTGGACCACATTACGGATCTTCTCTTGGACTGTTGTTCACAGGTCCTCTTGTCACCTGCGACTCGAGTGTTTCCTGCTTTGAGCCGCAACTTACTTGGGTCCTTCATATGAGACTCGCAGGTACTCCTGTCACCTGCGACTTTAGTGTTTCCTGTCTTTCCCTGTTGAGGAGGATTCCCAGGGAATTGGTGCCGTCGCTTTCTCCCAGCACTGATGGGATTCGCCTGCTGTTTCTGCGTCTCTGATCAGCTGTTTTATACTGTCAATCCGGGAGCTTGCTAGCTCGTGAAACGATCTGTAGGGAGGCTGACACCAGGTAAGACTAAGTATCCTTGGTTTTCGCATAGGATCTCCTTCCCTTTTGTGTGGATGCTCTGGTGTTCATGACCTGCCCTGATTGCGGAATTGACGATTTGATCACAGTCCTGGAATTGTTTCTTCTCCGCTGCCTCCACTGATGTGAGAGAAACTATATAGCAGTTGGTTTATTTAAGTATATATATATATATATGTATATTTTGTCATGTTTTTTTTGCTGTGACTTTATAACGTCACCCGACGGGTCATAAATACTGTTTGTAGATAAGGTATAATTTATTTATCTTTGTGGCAATAGGTAGGAATTATAATTGCTTTCTTGTTTTGTTTTCTCTGTCTTCCTTCTTCCTTTGATTTAGTTTTTTTGGTCTGGCCAGCAAAAGTGTTGTATCCAATCAAGTTATTTATTGATAACTGTCATTTCCTCCTTATTATTTATCTTTCATTGATAGGGTTTAGTTTTCTTAGTTTTAGGGAATCCAGTGGGATTCGAAGGACCGGTGTTTGTCCTTCCTGGTTGTCGCCAGGGTTTCTGAGCATTGATTATATCCCACAAGGTTGATTTAAATTTTGTATTTATTAAGTATTAAATATTGTTGAGTTTTCCTGAGTGTTTGTTTCCGCTGACCTTTAGCACTGAGTTACATTTACAGACAGCGATTCTATTATTAATTAAGAACTTGCATAACAACCCTGAGGGTTGTAACACAGGGCATATCTCTATTTGACGACACTCATAAGGCGCGTGCAAGGCACAGACAGGAACCCTAAACGTGAGTCATATGTCACCCAGGGAACAGTTCTCTGGGACAGCACAACTGACGAAGCTTCTCGTCTGTGGCTAACTCTCAATTGAAGAGACGAAGACTACTTCAGATAGAAGACTAGGTCGCAAGGGCCTACATTCTTCACAAATGAAATGGAGAGAAGCAACCCTCGGCGGAGAAGACGAGGAAGTCCAGACTTGACGAGCCACTCTGACCTGAGAAGAAGTTCCGACAACGACACCACCAGCGAAGACGGATCCAGTCCCTGGGACAGTGTTGCACAGGACTTCAAGGGATATCCAGCTATATCCGTTGCTGCTCGGCGAGAAAGCCTGTGCTTGCTCGGAAAGCTGGAAAGTCTCCCAGTCCTGAACACACAGGGATGTACTGCCTCAAGAACCGCTTCTTGTGTAGCTGCTACAGGAGGTTGGGTCAAGAGGAATTCTTCTCGATGCCTCGGCAATCAGGTCGGATGAAGGCGAAGTCTTCAAGTATTTGTCTGTAACTCGGGGTGAGCAATATTTCTGAACCCCTAGCAAAATGGACAAACATGAAGGGAAAAAACGTCGATATCAAGTTTTCACCAAAAAGACAGCATGCCTCACTGGAGCGGCCCCTGGTCTGGTATGAAGGAGCGAGAAAAAACTACCGACTTGTGTGCAGGGAGGCAACAGAAGGACAGTAAGGATTTCTCAGTCTAGCAGTCTCTGCATGAATCTTCGTGAAGAAAGAGTGAGCAGCATGTTCCGTCCCGATCACTCAAATCCGAGGCCAGGCTTGCCTACCAATACATCCCCACCAGGAATGCATCTGGTTAATTCAGCTGTCGAGTGTGCAATAGAACAACACTCAAGTACCTGCAAATGTTGAGATGAAACAGGAGGAAAAAAAAAACGACTGCCTCTTGTTTGTCGACAAATGCCACTACTGTGGTTTTGTTGTTCAACGAAACCAGTGAGTGCTGCAAAACCCATCCTGAATTCTCGGACAGCCAAAAGGCTGCCCTGAGCCCAGGACGGTGATGAGAAGGTACTAATCGTCTCGGTCACACAAATTCAAGACAAGGTCTTACCAGTGTGTGCCTATTCCTCAATCCATGAATCCATAAGTAGACAAAAGATGTGAGGGGAATATGCAAGCATATTTGAAGGTTCCTTCAATCAAGCATTAGCCTAACTCTTTCCTCATACATCGAAGAGGAAAGAAGGATGGAGGAATGGAGGCAGACTTCCAATCTCCGCCATCGGGAAGATTCTGCAAGATGACAGGGTACCGAGGCAATTAGCTCTAGCCAGGCTGGCATTTCCCGAATCGGGAGCACAGGAGAGGAGGCGGGATGGAAGTTTGATGGAAAGAATTGCCGAGACCTAAGGGAAATAGACACTTCTCCTGAAGGAATCCATTCACAGGTCTTGGCAATGTTGCTGCCAGTTCCAGAGACTCGATAAGTATCATTTCGTCCAAGCATCAGCAGTTGCAATCTTCTTCTGAAGCCTAGGACTTCTTAGCTAAGGAGTTGAGGGGGCTGGCTTGAACTCAAGGTCGAGTTGAGATGACTAAGACCCAAAGTTCTTTGCCATTGTCAAAAGGACAAGTCGGTGCCCTGGTACAAACTTTGATTACCGAGGTATCTGGCAAATCTCTGAAAGAGAAAGGCAGAACCAAGTAAAGGTTCATTCCTAAGGATCGAGCCAACTCGGGACTTACGAAACTGGAGGTCCGAATTGGGACAAAGTCCTTCTTCTTAGCACCAGAACTGCCCAAAAAATGCCGTCGGCAAGATCCTCCGAGGCAAGAAGAATTCATATTCTGTCGAGGCAGGGGTGGAAGCTTGGTGTCTTGACCTGAATTAACTCCTTCGAAGAAAAGAATTCATCAGGTCGAGAACGCTCTCGGAAGCCAGGACCGCAGCGGTCCACAACACTCTCGGTCCCTCGAAAACTGCAAGGGTTGCGAGTGATGAAGGTTATTCATTGGGGGAACCGCGGTCCTGTCCCAGGGATCCTCGTGCCGATTCGTCGGCACGAAGTTCTCCGAAAACACGGGGGCAATCGCAACTTGAAGAGGAAGACCCTCGCTGTTTCCGAAGCGTGAAACTCCTGTACCTCTCCCCTTGGAGGGAGACCTTGACAGATCCCATGAAACCCTCCTCTGCTACCTGGTTATACTACGAGAGAATCGGGGGGCCAACACCCAAAGCACGCCAGGCAGCCGAACTCTGAAGATAATTTCGTCGGAGCTCTCTCTGTCCGTCTCGTGCCTCTCAGAACAACCGAGAGGAGAAGGGAACAGGTGAGGAGAAAGAGTATCCCTACCTGTCCTGCCAGTAAGATAAGCAGGAGAGGCGGACCGTGAGCGATAATCAACCGAAGGAGATTACTGCCCCACGGGGAAGAAGAGCCCTTGTGCCGTGGCAAAGCGCTTTCCTGGGAAGAGCAAAAAGTTCACTCGAACATAGCCGAGAACCTGAATCGGAAAAAACCGAGTAGGGCCGAGCCGAGCCGAGCCGATCACGCAAATGCAATCCAGCTGGTTGGTATGCAGCGGACTGGGAGGCAGGCGGGCAAGCGAGCCGACCGGGCCAGTCTGGCAAGCCGAGTTGAGCTGAGCCAGTCTCGTAAGCGCGACCGGGGGCCGAGCCGAGCCAAGCCGATCATGCGAACGCGATCCAGCTGGCTGGTATGCGGCGGACTGGGAGGCAGGCCGGGTGAGCCGAACCGAGCTGAGCCAGTCTGGCAAGCCGAGTCGAGCCAAGCCAGTCTCATAAGCGTGACCGGGGGCCAAGCCAAGCCGAGCCGAGCCGATCGCTGGTACACAATCGTAACTGGGCAGGCCGGACTCGTCAGCTGTGAACAATTGCTAGTTTCCCGAACTCTAAACTCCTTCTAGGCCGAGGCCCCTTGAGAAGAAGGTTCAAAGGAGAATTCTGTGTCTGCTATCTTGCATGCTCGAACCCTAAAGTTCGAGAGACAAGAATGAAGCCTGGCCGAGCAGTATCGAGACACCTGGCGTCTTGGCACCCAGACACCTGGGTGTCCCAGCAACCAGACACCTGGGTGTCTCAGCACTTTCTCTCGTCCTGTGCCTCTCGTCAGGAGAGCGCTCGTGATTCATAGAATTCGAGCTACCCACGAGACTCACAAAAATCGGGAGCCATTCCCAGCTTGCACTGCAAGTAATATCCTTGTGTAAAGACCAAAGGTTTGTATCTGTTTAGGAACAATCTGACATTACGCTGCCAATTACTTAACATTCTGACTTACACCAGATTTCGACCTACAACTGTAGATACGGATATCTGTCGTAACTCAGACTGCCTATACTCCCATATAATAGACGAAGGTTCATATCCTTGTGGGAACAAATGATTTTGTTTTTTCAATTCTGATGCCAAAAGAGCTAAGCCAAAACAGTTAGAATGTTTCTTACCTCAGGAGTTAAACTTTTAACCATACTGCACATGAACGACAGTACTCAAAAATGTACAAATAATCTTTTTAATACCTACAGAAAAATAAAATGGACAGCGATCCTAGCAAGTTCCCAACAAGACCAAGAAATGCACTTCCTTTTTTATGATTACTTAAACTTCACTTTCCGAGGACCTATGACCAAGTCTGCACTTGGTGCATCACGAATTATCTGCAAGATAAAGAAACTGATCGTTATATACTGTACATACAGGAAATGTCTTGGGTTTACATTAATATAGAGGCAATGTTTTTCTCAGTAAAATCAATATACAATGTCCCGGAGACTATAGCAAGCAGCATACTGCTTTTTTTCCCCCTGAAATAATGATTTCAGCCCATACCCTTTGTAATGTTCAAGTCTTGATCCTGGAAAATATTGTCCAAGCTAGGCTAAGTTTATGTAGGCCTAGGCTAGTTTTGGGATCAAAACACTACGATTGGTCATGCTAGCCTTAGGCCTAGTTAAGCTAAGATTCTCTCATTTCAAGGTCAATTTTACATTTGTAAGTCTATAAAATATGTAAAACGACAAAGTTTAAAGTAATTTGTATTTTTCCTAACATACAAACCCTCGGCCTTTACATATGGAAATACCTTCAGCACAGCTGGTAACCTGCAAATCATCAATAATACCAATAATTAAAACAGAGAAGAGAGAGTTTGCTGGTCTGAGTCATGTAACTTTCTTATTGGGTTCCTTATCTTTCTCTAAAGTTCTCATCACTGTACATTCTTGAAGTTATAATAAATGTTTGTAGTATAATAAGATTTCGTATCTCCTTTACGAAAACCTTCAAACAATCCTTTCTATGTACAATAACAGGTGCTGATGAAAATAGAGATTGGTAATGTTTATGTGAATGAAGTCAGATTTACAGAACTGCTGAGACAAAATGCAATAGTAGTAATAATAATAATAATAATAATAATAATAATAATAATAATAATAATAATAATAATAATAATAATAATAATAAATGTAAAACTTTCACTGTAACAACATTTTCTTTATTTTTACGGGGACAAAATTAGTCTTGCTGTTTTCTGCTGTTAGGCAATCATACGCTGCCGAATCTAGGCCTGGGCTAGTCCCAAACATTTATAGTTTCAAATGTGTAATTCACGTGATGTTTGACCCCTGATTTTCAGGCTTAAAAATAGGTGGCCAAAAATCGAACATTACACAAGAATATACGGTATAGCCTATCTTTAAGTCCCCAGTTCAAGCCTCGCTCAGGCCACTGAAGTAAAATGGTTTGTTTGTGTGGAAAAATTAATTTATAATCATTTAATATTTGATGTTTTTATGTGACTACTCAAGTGTCACCAACGGCATATCTCGGTCACCTGCATCCCATATCAAACCGCCTTCAACGGAGTAACACGTTCTCCCTCTTTCAACGCTGGTGCCCCACTCATCAAGCTCAGAAATGCACTCCACTCCTATACAAATTGCAAGAACATCATGGCAAATGGCAACTTTTTTGTAGCAAAAAAGGCAGTCAGACAGAGGACATCAACCTGGCGCCTTCCACTACGATTCAGGTGTTCATTGATAAACGACCGATTTCTTTTAGTTTTCGTCCCATTTATCCCCCATAATGAGCGTTCCAAAGCGAAAGGAAAATCCTTCGCCTGATGAGGTATTATCACTACTCATCGCAGAGAATGACGATGATTACGAGACTTAAGAGTAGCAGCTTGGAAGCCCTCTAACATAGGCTGAATAATAATTATCGGAAACCCCGAGGAGTTTTTTTCATTTTGATGATAAGTCATGGAGCACACTGTAACAGTAATGAACAGATTTGCCAACCAGTTTCAAGGTGAATATAGTGTCAGTATGTGTTAAATTTAACATAAATTAATTTGTTTTGAATAAGTCACTTTGGCAGTAATTATTTTTTTTGGAACGTAATGACTTGCTTCCTCCTCCCGACATTTCTGACTTGTTGTATAGTTTTAATCACAATGAGCTGTTTTATTTTCACGCAGGAAATTTGGCGCTGTCTCTGCGACTGAGTCAGTCGTTTCGGACCATTAACATTGTGAGGGCTTGACTTATTTTGGGATTACGACCTGCCTTTCTCCAGTTGCTGCTGCTGACCTCCTTTGAGAAACTAATTATTCTCCAGTCTGTGCCCTTGGTTCAAGAAGTATGGCCAAGGAACTGCCAACTGGCAAGGTGTGACATTCGTCGACGGCCGTGTCTCATGTTGGATCGCCTTGCTAATGCTAAAGTGCGACTTACTCTTCAGTCTGGCGCCTCTGGTTCAGTTATTTGCCAAGGGGACTCACCGCCAACTGGTAAGGTGTGATTATCTGTCGGATCTAATTGAACCATTGGATTGTCTTGCGACATTAAAGTGATTCATTCTCTCAGTCTGCGAGCTCACTTAAGGAAGCAATTTATTTTTCGTTAGTGATAAATATTTAGTGTGTACAAGTTAGGTTATTCTGACTTTTCACATCTCTATTACTTCTTCAGGGCCCTCTCTTAAAGTGTAATTGCATAGTCTGTCTTAATTTGGTGTAAGTGTTTGATATCTCGATGTTTTCAGTGTGTGGTTGATTTTGTGTTTATTTAATGCATTTTGTAAGAGGCCCAGTGGTCATTTCTTTCTAAAAGTTTGTATTAAATATTAAGGTTTTAGTTTTCAGTTTTCTTTATCCTCCTTGATTCCATCTCAGCACTCTGTTAAGTGCCATTCCACCTACTGTGGACTTGGCTGTTAGTGACTATCAGCTTTAAGAGACTTGTGTATGTTTGATGGGCTTGGGCCCTTAACATTTGGCGACCTTGCTAGGATTTATCGGATCCTGTTGTCACTAGAGTGTATAGAGTGGATTCTTGGGGTGTTTGCAGCATAGTAATACCTTCTCTCCTATATTTTTGTGTTGATCGGTGTTTATAATTTTTTTTTGACCGTGGTAGGATATTTGTGTGGTTATTGGTGTACAGTGTATTGGTTTGTTTTTGGGTATATTTTGTGAGATACATTTACATATTTACTTGTGTGCAATTAATTTACTATGGCTGGGATTTGAATATCCCGAGCTCTTGAGTGGAGAGGTGGCAGGATACAGGTTGGCAGACTTGAATAAGTCTGATTTAGTGTGTGTAGCAGGATTTGTTGGAAATTGAAAATCCTGGGTCTGTTAGGAAGGGCTTGTTGCTTCTAAAGTTTATGAAAAGGTTAAGGTGGATGAAGGTAGAATGTAAAAACCAGAGACTATGCAGGTGGAGGAAGCAGTGTCAGTAGAACTTAGGATAGGCAAGGTGATTCAGTTGAAAAGAATGGAAATAGATCTCCAACGTGTTGAAGGCTGAGGAGACAGAGAGAGAGAGAGAGCACAAACTTGTTATGCAAGCATTGAGTAATAGGGTTCTTTCTTCTACCCAAATATAATGTGTCTGCAATGCCTTGTATTAATCTATAACTGAAGCTCTAAAGGTCCCAAATTTTCAGGAAGTCCACATGGCAAAGTTTTTTGCTCTTTTGAGAGGATAGCTCTCAAGGTTGGAGTGGCCAAAGGAGTATTGACCACTTTATTCAGAGTAAAATTGTTAGGTAAGGCCCAGAAAGTTTACGTTACCTGACGAAGATCTGGTCTCTCATAGTTTTGAAGGCTTATGTTGCACCGAAGCATCGACAACCCGCTTCCAGAATTTACAGAAGGAAAGAGGGCAGACTTTTGTAGAGTTCGCCAGGGCTAAAGAGCAGTTTGCTGGCGACTGGTTAAAGTCTAAGGAGGTGACGGACTTTGAGAAATTAAAAGAATTGATTTTGGTTGAGGAGTTTAAAAGGTCCGTGCCTAATGAGGTGAAGAAGGTACACCTCAAGAGTTAAAATTAGAAACTTCAGGAGGTGGCTATTGTAGGTGATGAGTACCTCTCTCAAAATGTGATAGGGGAGGTACCCAGAAATGAGAAACTCAAGGTGAGAGTTAACAGGAGTAGTAAATCAGAACAGGTATAATAGGCCTAATGATAATTATGGTTCTCGCACTACTCCTGTTAACAGCTATTGAAGGCAGACCACAGATAACCCGGAGAAGTTGAGAACTTTGACGTTTCTTCTGTCATAAGAAGGGACAACGCCAAGAGCATGTGTGTTATGCATTTAAAGGTCACAAAGGACCTAAAGACGACTTGCACGCCATTCGGCGAATGAGAACGAGTCAGTGGCTGAGAAACCTAATACAATCACTGACTAGGTATTAAGTCACTGGCTCCTTTTCAGAAATTTTTGTCTAATGGTTTTGTCCGCCTGGGAATTCGACTGATAAAGAAAGTTAAAATTTTGGCGTGACACTGGGGCTGCTCAGTCTTTAATTCTCAGAGAATCTTTACCTATTGATTTAGAATGTTCAAATAAGGAATATGTTTTGTTAAGTGGTTTTCCAGATACGGTCAGGTCTTACCCGGTTGAGAGTTTTTATTTATCATGCCCATCTTTTTCAGGTTATTTAAAACTGGCCATTATTGACAAATTTCCTATTAAAGATGTGGATTTCGTATTAGGGAATGATGTCGCCCTAATAAATAAAACTTTCCCTATTGTCTTAAATTCCCAGCAAGAGATCCAGCGGTCTTCCCCCAAGGGGAGGACTGCGCCCCCTTAGAAGAGCGAGTCTTCTTAGGGGTGGGAGGATCCACCCTCCCCTTCTTAGACCGCCTGGTCATAGAAGAGGGGGTGAAGAGGCAGAAGAAGACGAGGATGAGGACAACGATGACGAAGTAGAAGACAAAGATGTAGACGGCTGGTGTGCGCGCTGCATCTTCTTCTTCTTCTTCTTGATCAGCGACAACACAACATCCCCCAACCTACCAAAGACAGACCAGGGGTTGACGGGGGGGGGCGGGGCAGCAACAGCAGATGACACAAGAGCACGATGACTGGCTGGAGACTCATGCCGTGAAGTGGTAGTAGGCATCACAGAGGCAGACGCAGGCAACGAAGTAAGGAACGTCTGCATGACCGGCACGGGCAATGGTGGAAGCGTGGTGGGGCGTGGGAGCGTAGTCAGGCGGGGGCAGGGTGACCGAGCAGACCAGCCCAGCCACCGTCAGCACGGAGATGGCTGGAGTAGGGACCACACCATATGCATGGTGCGTTCCAATGGTGGTCGTCACACTCCCCGGCAGCACAGCAGTGACGGCAGTAGTGGTTAGAGTGTTGACCGTGTGGGTAGTGGGAGGGGGGAGGAGTACTCCCGCTTGCGCAGCACTGTTGATGCGTGCAAGGAGCGATGGCAGACCAGGCGTACCAACCATTCCAAGCGACACCCACGCCTGACCCAAACCGGGCACAGATGCCAACCCTGCAGAAGACAAGACGGGTAGGGGGGGGCCCTAACCCAGGGACCAGTGACTCTGGATGAGGGGGAGAACAAAGAAGAGTGTAGCCTAAGTCCACTGATCTTGCCTTCTCCGTGACTGCAGATGCAGACACAGGGGACAGCGAGACAGACTCAGAACTAAGAATCAGCAGCAAGGGAAGGCCTTCGGGGCTTAGATGCAACTGCGAAGGATTCGCAACCGGCGGAGTCGAAGGTGCCGAAGACAGCACCTCCAATGCCTTGGTCTCCTTATGCTTGTATCTAGGCCTCTAAGAATATCTATCCCACTGCTTGGGGGACCAAAGCCTACACTCCTCACAAGGTTCATCTACAGTACAATCAGAAGGGTCCTTACCTCCTTTCCTACACTTTAGGCAAAGGGAGTGAGGATCCGAAGCCCTCGCTACAGTGGAAGGCGCCACACTTTTTATCCTTACCAGGACATACCCGGCGCACAGACTTATCAGAGTCATGGGTTTGCGAGAATTCATCCATTTCACAAACACGCACAATTATACTCAAGAAAACAAAACAGGAACAAACACACCATGAAAAGGCGCAGCTTTAGCTTCCAGGAAGGTCCGAGCAGAAAGCCAGGAAAACACCTCCGCATCAGACAAGGCCAGAAAGTAAAGTGAATGCGTGACGCCGGGCGGGGGGTAGCGTGGGTCCCCCACTGCAACCACCCAACTACCCGGCCAGTAGTTATACTACCGCACCGCCTTGTTAAGTCTTTAGCAGCCAGTTCAGCTTTCGCCAAAAGTAACCCCATATAAGTAAAGGATCAAGGGTTTGTATTTGTGTAGGAACAAAATCCGTTTCTGATTTAACAATATTCATTAAAAATCTGTTTCTGGTTATACTAATTAAAACACATTCCAAGGTTGCAACGTTTTTTCCGACGCTTTTTATGCTGCTTTGTAAGTGGAAGTAGTTTTCTGAGCGTAGCTGTGCTCTGTATTTGCTGTACTGTAACTGCATTGGTAGTTGACCGGACTACAACCTTCCTGGGTACATCACGCAGGCGTGCGTAACAATACCAAACAATCCTTCCCTCATTCACGTGTTTGCCTCTGCTGAGCTAGGTACGTTGCCTTGTTGTTGCTTTTCTTTAGCTGCAGTTTTTTTGTGAACTGTGCCTTCACGATGGCTCCAAAACAGCAGAATTCATCATCTGATGCTAGTGCATCCAAGAAGCCGAGGAAGAGCATCACCATGGAAGTCAAGTACGACGTAATTAAGCGTTCAGAGAAGGGTGAGAGTAACACCGAAATAGGCTGTGCCTTGGGCCTTAACAGAACAATGGTTGTTACCATAGTGAAGGACAAGCAGCGTATTCTGAAGCATGTGCAAGAAGCTGCACCAATGAAGGCAACGGTGATTAACGTGAAGCAACGCAGTCAGAACGTGGTGGAGATGGAGAAGTTATTGTTGATCTGGCTGGAAGACCAGAACCAACGACGTGTTCCAGTGAGCCTGAGTGTGATTCAAGAAAAGGCTAGGGAGCTGCATGCGGCAGTGGTGAAGGGGAGTGGGGAAGGTAGTGCTAGTGAAGAATTTTCCGCCAGTAGAGGTTGGTTTAACCGCATCAAGGTTTGTGCAAATTTGCAGAATGATAGCGTAGCAGCAGAAAGTTTCCCTAGTGGTTTGGCTGAGATAATTAGGAAAGGTGGTTACACTGCTAAACAGGTATTTAATGTAGATGAGACAGGGTTATTTTGGAAAAGAATGCCAAATCGTACATACATTTCCAAGGAGGAGAGGTCAGCACCAGCCCATAAAGCTCGTAAGAAGAAGCTGACTTTACTCTTTGGGGCCAATGCTAGTAGCGATTTGAAGCTTAAGCCCTTGCTAGTGTACTTGGCAGAAAATCCCAGGGCTTTTAAGGGTGTTTTCAAGAGACACCTCCCTGTCATTTGGAAGTCCAACAAGAAAGCTTGGGTTACCTTGATGGTCTTCGAGGACTGATTCAATGACCACTTTGTGACAGCAATGGAAAGGTATTGTGCCTCGAAGGGTCTGCCTTTGAAGGTCCTGCTTGTCCTAGACAATGCCCCTGGTCACCCAGCTAATCTTAGTAACATACACCTTAATGTGAAGGTGGTGTATCGACCACCAAATACTACATCCCTCATACAGCCGATGGACCAGGGAGTCATTGCTAACTTCAAGGCATACTACCTGAGGAGGACAATACGCTCTGCTTTACGGGCCGTTGAAGGTAACAAGGAGTTGACTCTGAAAGAATTTTGGAAGGGCTACAACACTGCAGATGCTGTGAGGAACATCGCACGTGCTTGGGACGAAATAAAAGTGACAACTCTGAATGGTGCCTGGAAGAAACTGTGTCCGCAGTTTGTGAATAGTTTTGAGGGGTTTGAGCAGGCAGAAGATGTTGAGACTGTGACAAGGAAAAATAACAGTTTTTAAAGTAAATTGTATTTTTCCTAACTATACAAACCCGAGGTCCTTTACATTAGGAGATACTTTCAGGCGTAGGCTGGAAACGGCCGTTGAACTTCAAACAAGGTGGTTAGGCAGTAACTACCTCCAGGTAGGCGGGGATACCCGCCTGCCCGGATGTAAACATTCCAATTTGCCTTTCGGCCCAGGTACAGATTGAGGGGTGGCATGAGGTGGGCATAAAGTGTAAAGGACCTCGGGTTTGTATAGTTAGGAAAAATACAATTTACTTTAAAAATTGTTATTTGTTCCGACACAATATACAAAACCCTCGGTCCTTTACATTAGAGACTCACTGATTGGAGGGAGGAATCTGATAAAGTCTCTCTGAACTGACTGGAGTTCACCACCTTGTCTTCCCTTCCTGGTCGTGAGAGCGAGGAAGGGAAAAAACTGCCTCTGACAAAAGATCGGGTTGTAAGAAACGCAGGATCAGTTGTCAGACTTCTGGGTCCCTTTGCATGAAAGAGGAAACGTCAGTTCATGCAAAGTAGGCTGGGAAGAATTTGACGTCGGATGACAATAAGGCAAAAACAAGCATTGGGTTGTCTCATAGTCATGGTCTCCTTCCTCCCCTTGCAAGAGGAAGGAGTGGGGTTGCTTCTATTAACCTGAACGGAAATAGAACAGGAGCTCCCGTTATGTGCTTATCTGCCTCGATCGCCCGGTCCAGCTTGTAACGGTATGTCCGCTCCCTGCCCGTGGGAAGAGAGCCAGGATGGGGAGAAAGAAGAGAGGCCAGTCACTCAACCTTCATTCTCCCAATCACAGCCGTACAAAATAGGCGAGATGCAATCCTGTCCCGTTAGGGGAGCTGGATAAGCTACACAACTTGTTGAGCAGCCACCACAGGACCCAAGGAAAAGTGTCCAAGGACTTGTGTGCAACATCCCGGAGGTAGGAGGAGGTGAAGGTAGTCTGTTGGGACCACACACCCGCCTTCAGCTCCTGTGGTACCGACATATTCTTCGGAATGCGAGGGATGGACCAAGCCATCGACTTTGTGAGCTCTCGGGTGAAAGGTACTGGTATCGTGTCAAGTCAGCTGCCAAGTACCTCCTTGATCGCTTCCACGAAGTCAGGAGGAAGATGTGTCCTTAGACACTTCTTCCTTGGGAGAGACAGTACTGGCGAAAACGTTGACGACATCCATGTTAGGAATGTCGAACCTTTCGGAAAGTACCACAGCTCCCAATAGGACAAAGTAACGAATGATCTGGATCATCGATAAAAAGTCCAAGGAGGAGGGGAACAAGAAGGACTCGAACCCAACAGTTGATGCCAATGGATTCGGAGTCCACCTACGACATCCGAGAAGGAATCGAGTTATGATCCCCATCCCTGTTCTTTCATCTTCTACGCCAAGGCCAGGGTAAGATGAGAGATGGACCTAAGAGGGCATATCTCTATCCGACGACTCTCGTAAGGGCGAGTGCAGAGCACGGACAGGAACCCTAAAACGAGTCGCAGGCCACCCAGGAAACAGTTCCCTGGGAGAGCATGACTGAAGAAGCTTCTCGTCCGTAGCTTACTCTCGACTGAAGAGACGAAGGCTACTTCAGATAGAAGACTAGGTCGCAAGGGCCACGTTCTTCACAAATGAAAGGAGAGAAGTAGCCCTCAGCGGAGAAGACGAGGAAGTCCAGACTTGACGAAGCGACTCTGACCCGAGAAGAAGTTCTGACAACGACACCACCAGCGAAGACGGATCTAGTCCCTGGGACAGTGTTGCAGAGGACTTCAAGAGATATCCAGCTATATCCGTTGCTGCTCGGCGAGAAAGCCTGTGCTTGCAAGGAAAGCTGGGATGTCTCCCAGTCCTGAACACACAGGGATGCACTGCCTCAAGAACCGCTTCTTGTGTAGCTGCACAGGAGGAAGGGTCAGCGGAATTCTTCTCGATGCCTCGGCAATCAGGTCGGATGAAGGCGAAGTCTTCAAGTATTTTCTGATCTGTAACTCTGGGGTGGGCAATGTTTGTGAAACCTAGCGAAACGGACAAATACAGAGGAAAAAACGTCGATATCGAGTTTTCACCAAAAGACAGCATGCCTCAACAGAGCGGCCCCTGGTCTGGTATGAGGAGTGAGAAAACACCACCGACTTGTGTGCAGGAGGCAACAGAAGGACGGTAGGGATTCCTCAGTCCAGCAGGCTCTGCATGAATCTTCGTGAAGAAAGAGTGAGCAGCATGTTCCGTCCCGATCACTCAAACCCGAGGCCAGGCTTGCCTACCAATACATCCCCACCAGGAATGCATCTGGTTAATTGAGCTGTCGAGAGTGCAATAGAACGACACTCGAGTACCTTCAAATGTCGAGATGAAACAGGGGGAAAAAACGATTCCCTCCTGTTTGTCGACAAATGCCACTACTGTGGTTTGTTGTTCAACGAAACCATTGAGTGCCACAAAACCCATCCTGAATTCTCGGACGGCCAAAGGATGCCCAGAGCCCAGGACGGTGACGAGAAGGTACTAATCGTCTCGGTCACACAAATTCAAGACAAAGTCTTACCAGTGTGCGCCTATTCCTCAATCTGTGAATCCGTAAGTAGACACAAGATGTGAGGGGAATATGCAAGCATATTCGAAGGTTCCTACAATCAAGCATTAGCCTAACTCTTTCCTCATACATCGAAGAGGAAAGAACGGGGAAAAGGGAGCAGACTTCCATTTTCCACCATTGTGAAGCTTCTGCAAGATGACAGGGTACCGAGGCAATTAGCTCTAGCCGGCTGGCATTTCCCGATTTGGGAGCACGGGAGAGGTGGTGGGATGAAAATTCGAAGGAAAGAATTGCCAAGACCTAAGGGACATAGATACTTCCATTCCCAGGTCTCGGCAATGTCGCTGCCAGTTCCAGAGACTCGAAAAGCATCATTTCGTCCAGGCATCAGCAGTTGCAATCTTCTTCTGAGACCTAAGGGAAATAGATACTTCTCCTGAAGGAATCCATTCCCAGGTCGGCAATGTCGCTGCCAGTTCCAGCAATCTTCTTCTGAAGCCTAGGACTTCTTAGCTAAGGAGTTGAGGGGGGCTGGCTTGAACTCAAGGTCGAGTTGAGATGAGTAAGACCCAAAGTTCCTGGCCATTGTCCAAAGGACAAGTCAGTGCCCTGGTGGGAACCTTGATTACCGGGGTATCTGGCAAATCTCTGAAAGAGAAAGGCAGAACCAAGTAAAGGTTCGTTCCCAAGGGTCGAGCCAACTCAGGACTTACGAAACCGGAGATCTGAATTGGGACAAAGTCCTTCTTCTTAGCACCAGAATTGTCCAAAAGACTGCAGTCAGCAAGACCCTCCGAGGCAAGAAGAATTCATATTCTGTCGAGGCAGGGGTGGAAGTTTGGTGTCTCGACCTGAATTAACTCCAAAGAAAGAATTCATCAGGTCGAGAACGCTTCTCGGAAGCCAGGACCTCGGCGGTCCCCGACACTCTCGGCCCCTCAGAAACTGCAAGGGTTGCAAGTGATGAAGGTTATTCATTGGGGGAGCCACGGTCCTGTCCCGGGGATCCTCGTGCCGACGAATCGGCGCGAAGTTCCCCAAGAACACGGGGGCGATCGTAACTTGAAGAGGAAGACCCTCGCTGTTTCTGATGCGTGAAACTCCTGTACCTCTCCCCTTGGAGGGAGACCTTGACAGATCCCATGAAACCCTCCTCAGCTACCTGGTTATAATACGAGAGAATCGGGGGACCGATACCCAAAGCACGCCAGGCAGCCGAACTCCGAAAGAAAATTTCGTCGGAGCTCTCTCTGTCCGTCTCGCGCCTCTCGGAACAACCGAGAGGAGAAGAGAACAGGTGAGGAGAAAAGAGTATCCCTACCTATCCTGCCAGAATGATAAGCAGGAGAGGCGGACCGTGAGCGATAATCAACCGAAGGAGATTACTGCCACACGGGGAAAGAAGAGCACTTGTGCCGTGGCAAAGCGCCTTCCTGGGAAGAGCAAAAAGTTCACTCGAACATAGTCGAGAACCCGAATCGGAAAAAACCGAGTAGGGCCGAGCCGAGCCAAGGCGATCACGCGAACGCGATCCAGCTGGTCGGAATGCGGCAGACTGGGAGGCAGGCGAGACGGGGGCGAGCCGAAACGAGCCGAGTCAGTCCGGCAAGCCGAGTCAAGTCGAGCCGAGCCAGTCTGGCAAGCCAAGACGAGCCGAGCCAGTCTTGTAAGCGCAACCGGGGCCGAGCCTGAGCCAGTCTCATAACTGGGCAGGCCGGACTCGTCTGCTGTGAACAATGCTAGTTTCCCGAACTCTAAACTCCTTCGAGGCCAAGGCCGGGCCCCCGAGAAGAGGGTTCAAAGGGGAATTCTGTGTCTGCTATCTTGCATGCTCGAACCCTAAAGTTCGAGACACAAGAACGAAGCCCGCCCGAGCAACCGAAGCAGCTGGCGGTCAGTATCGAGACACCTGGCATCGCGGCACACCGACACCTGGGCGTCCCGGCAACCAGACACCCGGGCATCCCGGCAACCAGACACCTGGGTGTCTCGGCACTTTCTCTCGTTCTGTGCCTCTCGTAAGGAGAGCGCTCGTGATTCATAGAATTCGAGCTACCCACGAGACTTCCGAAAATCGGGAGCAGCTGCTTTGTTACCTAATAGATCGAAAGAGCCAGGCACAGAACCAGTCTTAGATGCAGACTTCCAAGACTGGCAACGAGGGAATGGCCTCAAGAGGCCGTGCTGTCGCGGCCCCCGAAACGCAAGATCCCACAGGAGAATGCGAATCGGTCAACTTGTCTTCCGGAAGAGAGTCAGTCCCTTAGAAGTCCCGCAGGACTCCCAAAGTGAATCTCTTCCTTGCTTCTTCTGGTGTTCGAACCAAGAGGATTGAGACACCAGGCTGGGGACTCGACCGAGCACTGGCAAGCACTCCGGGAGCGCTTGCGGTGCTGGCAGGAAGAGGAACCAAAACACCTGGGTGCCTTGGCCCTTTCTCTCGCACTGCTCCCGAACCAGGAAAATCTCTCCAGACCAGATCGGGATACTCGATATTCCATAGAATCTCGAGCACTCAGGCGGCTCGTGAACAGTGCCCGGCAGCCCCCATCTTAGAGGCGGAACCTCTAAGACTTGGGAACGGAACGCAAACTGAGGTCTGTGCGCCTGCAGCTTTCCAAACACAAAACCCACGGCTATGCCAATCGGTTTCCTAACCCGAAGGTCGGGAAGAGCCAACGAGAGACCCACTGCCTCCTCGGAAGGAGGCAGTCCCTAGATGTCCAAGGGCATCAAGGGGAAGAAGCAGCATTCCTTCCTTCGGCCGATGGAGGTCTGTCCGATTCTCGGGACCCCCAGGACCTCGGGAGAGGAAGGGAAGACGCAGCAGAAGACGAAATCGAAGATAAGATGAAGAAGACGGCGGCTACTTCCACATGACGGCTTCCTTCACTTCCACTCCGACATCTTCTACAGGATGGTCGATACGAAACATCGTAACCTCCAGGGTAGTCCGGCAGGAACACAACGGACGCAGCCAGGGCACCACCATCAGGAGAAGCATGATCAGGACACCCGATGCAGGAGCTACGGCAGCAATTCGGAGGGCAGGAGCTACTGCAACAGCCAGGAACATCACCTCAACAGGACCACTTCCTACATCTTCACGCCGACATCTTCTACAGGATGGCGGACATCGTAACCTCTGGGGCAGCTGGCAGGAACGCACGGAAGCGGACCGGGCACCGACCGCCAGAAGCAGCAGGAATGATCAGGACAGCCGATGCAGGAGCTACGGCAAAGGTTCGGAGAGCAGGACAAACATGCAACGGCCAGGAACGTCACTTCCACAAGGCGACTTCCTTCCCTTCACGCCAACGTCTTCTACAGGATGGCTGACATCGTAACCTCCAGGGCAGCAGGCAGGAACACAACGGAAGCGGCCCTGGGCACGACCACTAGGAGAAGAAGTGGGCACGATCAGGACATCGATGCAGGAGCTACGTTAGCTGATCGGAAGGCAGGAGCTACTGCAACAGACAGAATGTCATTGAAAGTCACCAGCAGCGACAGGAGCGATCAGGGCGGCTGCGGCAGGAGACCAGGAGAGCAGCCCACAGACTGTCGTCGAGTTGACAAGAGCAAAACACAGGGAACAGCAGGAGCAGATGGACCACAGATACGCAGGAAGCATTGCAACAGCATACATGAAAACCAGCAATGACAGCGATCGATCTACATCGGCGGGAACAGAGTCAGAGCGATCCCGACGTGGAAATATGTCATCTAATCAGGTATTGTGGTCGATCCCGAAGCAACACTGAATGAATGTCGGGACTGCTTCATGCAAGATATTCTTGATATATCCAGCCAACTACTGCTGTGTCTGCAATGCTCACTGTCAACCTGAAAGAAAAAGCAAAGATGATTAGTAGAGGGAGGCTCCTCCTGCTACAAGGGGAACTGCCCTACGCAGCGTAAGGAGGTACTCTAGACGAGGTTGCTCGGTCGGTCCCCCACCCCCCCGTCTTCGCCCGACGAGCGAGCGAAGGAGAGAGAAGGAAGAACCTACGGGAAGAGAAAAAGGACAGAGGGGAGGCCACCAAGGGGCGCCGTGGAAGTGGGAACTTATCGACGACGCCCGTGAACCTCCCACTCAGCCCGCAAATCTCTAAAGGAAAGAAACACTCAGCATAAGAAGGAAGAAATTAGTGATGCCTTACACACGGAGGGCGGAAGCCCAAGAAGGGACTAATCTTACGTCCCGATGGATGTAGTGGA
Organism: Macrobrachium rosenbergii; assembly: GCF_040412425.1. Lineage (NCBI taxonomy): Eukaryota > Metazoa > Arthropoda > Malacostraca > Decapoda > Palaemonidae > Macrobrachium > Macrobrachium rosenbergii. The sequence continues at coordinate 819,442 of NC_089776.1, forward strand.
GTGAAGAAAAAGCATCCCAAACTATATCTCCGAAAGTACAGGGGCGCCTCCAATATTTACGTAAAGGGCCGCTGGAGAGAAGCATTACCACTTGGTTACGCTACTCCAGTTATGCCCTTGGCCGTCAAACCCAAGACACAGGCAGGGAACGAAGGGGCACGGCTCACACAAGGTTTATCACAAATCGTGGGTTTGTATTACCAAATATCAAACACGCATATATAAACAAAAATACAGAAAGATCCCACCATAAGAGCTTAACGACAGTCAGCAGAGAGAACGAAAAATACGTCAGCAACAGCTGACGGCCGAAAGCAAACTGGAATGTTTACATCCGGGCAGGCGGGTATCCCCGCCTACCTGGAGGTAGTTACTGCCTAACCACCTTGTTCAAGAGTTTAACGGCCGTTTCCAGCCTACGCCTGAAAGTATCTCCTAATGTAAAGGACCGAGGGTTTGTATATTGTGTCGGAACAACTGTTGGGCTAAGCAAGAGGTTGAAAGTGGACTTGGAAGCTGAGGATGTCACCAAGCTGCTGGCATCCCACAGAGAGGAATTGTCATCGGAGGACCACACTGAGCTGGAGAAGCAGATGATCGAGGAGTAGGAAGAGGCACCACAACCAAAGGTCTGGGCATTAACTGTCAATGGCTTGTCAGCGGGTTTTGCTTACATGGAGAAATGTTTGGCAGCATTTGAGGGTGAGGACCCTAACATTGCCAGGTTTGAGAGGATTCACAGAGGGATGTTGGATCTTACTACGTTCTACAAGGAGACGCTGAAGGAGCAGCAGCTGAAGAAGAAAGTGCAGTCTGGGCTAGACTTTCTTCCAGAAGAAGTCTCCAGCACCACCTGCCACTCCTAGTCTAGGTAAGGAATTCTCAACTCTATTTTTGTTAACTGCTGTAATATAAATTGTTATACATTGTAATAAAATTTATAAAAATGTTACTGCAATTTATATTTACATATTGTAGATACACAGCATAACCCAATAAATTTTATTATTTGTATCATTTCAGAAGTGACTCCTAATCCAGATTCCCCAGAACCTCTACCTGACTATGAATCAGAACCTGAGCCTGAACCTGTACCTGTAGTACCCTCCCCAGCAGCTTTTCCAGCTCCATCAGGTAAGGAATTCCTAAGTGTTTCATTTTTATGATTTTCACTCATGAAATTGTTTGTACATACTGTACATACGGCAAAAATTTTATATTTACTATTGCATAACCTAATTTTTTTTTATTATGTATCATTCCAGATCTCTTTGGTAGTGATGACAGTCCTGACTCCCCTGAAGAATGCCAGGGTTTTGAAGCTGCGGGACCTGTCTCCTCTCCAACTTCATCAGGAAAGGAATTCTTAACTTTTTTTTAATGTTTTATAAATTGTTATAAATGTTACAAAAAGTGTATATACTGCACTACACACACCTGTACAGTACTGCTTTAGTATGTGCTGTAACTTTACATAATCATTATCATTCCAGATCCACATGTTATAGCCTCCTACTGGCCCAACTCAGCTGACCTTATCCCCTCTCCAGCCCCATCAGGTAAGGATTTCATGACTTTTTTTCTTTCAAATCACTTTATAAAACTGTATAGCTTATTGCATACATACCCCTGTACTACTACAGTACAGTACTGTACAGTAATTTTTATCTTTTATCATTCCACAAATGACAGGTGTCCCCTGCTCACCTCCAAATTCACGTGCACCAGTAGCACCTGCACCCATTTCATGTCCACCAGGTAAGGAATTCTTCACTTTTTAGAAATTTGTATTAGCCTACATTGTTTTAAATTGTGTTATTATACTTATACAGTACAGTACTACTGTGTACAGTATCATTTTTATCTTTTTCATTGCAGACTCCCACCACTGCAGATGCCACACCATGTTCTCATCTACCATATGCCCATCCCAGTAAGCAAGCCAACACTAGAATTTGGTAAGAACACTTTCTATTTTACAAATTGTTATACATTTTATAAAATACTGTAATATTTATAATGCACAGAAGTACTTTATTCTAACCTTATCATGTAGATTACCATTCCAGACTGACATGCACCTTTAACCTGACCTCTACTGTAACTGTACAAACCCTTCCTCATGTAGCCTACATCTTTCACATTGCTGTACTAAAGGTATGGAATTCTTAACTGTTTTTAATGTTATAAATTGTTATGTGTACAGTACATTTGATAAATACAAAGTAACAGCTTTATTCTAATATTCCAGAGTGCCCAACACCTTTACTAGAGCTCCCTCATCCTAGCCTACATCTTCTGAAAATCACTGAAATTAGGTAAGGAATTCATTTTTTTATTTTCTACTGTTGAACATAGGTTTGTGAAATACCTGAACTGATACAGAACAGTGTAACACATACAGTATACACTCTGCAGTAATTTTATCCTTATCATTGCAAGCTCCCCACACATACAATCTCCATCTACCCCAACCTAGCCTGCGGTTGTAACAGCTTTGACAATCATTGAAATTAGGTAAGGAATTCCTAACTTTGTCTAATTTTTATACATTTATTATTCTACTGTAAAATACTGAATGTACTGTATTTATACTTTATTGCAAGCAGGACTACTGTACAGTATCATATGTACACTAACACTAAATTTTTACATTCCAAAATCCCCTGAATCATGAGGCCACACCAACATTTTTCCAGGGTTAAGAAGGGGGGTTTACAAAATAAAAGTAAGGAATTCACTTTTTTTTTATCTTTTATACATTCTTTGGTATAAATTACAGTACTATACACCTGTGTTACTGCATAACAAAATTGCATTTTTAAGAGTAAAATGCATTTTTCCTAACATACAAACCCTTGGTCCTTTGCATATGGGGATACTTTCGGCGTAGCTGAACAGGCCGCTAAAGATTTACAAGGCATGAGCTGGTATTACTACCAGCTGGGTAACCTGAGTAAAGGACCTCAGGTTTGTATGTTAGGAAAAATAAATTTTACTCTTTTTGCGATTTGTTCCTACACAAATACAAACCCTTGGTCTTGTACATATGGGGACTCAAGATTCGGTGGGAGGAATCTGAGTGGAGGTCTCTGAATGACTGGAAGTTCAACGCACCTTATGTTCACCTGGGGTAAGAGCCAAGAGGACATGGACACTGGACCGTGAACACCGTTGTGAGAACTGTGGTGATACGGACCAGTCTACTAGATCGTCCTAGCTGTGAGGAGGTTACGTATGTAACCGATCACACAGCGAGGTGAAAGCAAGAGAGAACCCTTCCCAGCCACAACAGGGGTGATTGGGAAATGTCGGGGACTAAGGACCAACATAAGGAATGGGTTTGGTAATAAGCCTGCAACCCCTTCCCCTTGGAAGGCAACAAAGATAGGACACTCAAGTAATGAAATTCACCTGCGTCAGACGTCTGGTTCAGCTTGTACGGCCTAACACTCTGCCCGAGGGAAAGGGTAGGATGACGGGGGGGAGAGAGAGCTAGTCACTCACCTTTCACGCCCAATCACGCACGTACAACAGACGAGACGCAACTCTGTCCTATACGGGAGCTGGATAAGTTACACAACTTGTTGAGCAGCCACCACTGGTCCCAAGGAGAATGTATCCAAGGACCAATGGGTAACGTCCCTTAGGTAAAAAGAGGTGAATGTGGTCTGGCGTGACCACATCCCCGCCTTCGGTACCTGCTGAACCAACAGGTTCTTCTTGAATGCTAAAGAGGGCGCAATCGCCCTGATTTCGTGAGCACGGGGGCGCAGAGGGTTGGTGACGTCCTCGCCAGCCGTCGCATACGCTTTCGTAATAACCTCTTGAAGCCAGAAAGAGATTGTGTTCTTGGACACCTTCTTGGGGGTCCCAGTGCTAACGAAGAGTCGCCGACACTCAGGCCTGAGGTGTCGTGTTCTCTTCAGATAGCACCATAGTGCCCGTACAGGACAGAGTCGTAACTTGTCAGGGTCATTATCTACAAAGTCACTCAGGGATGGGATCGTGAAAGACTCAAACCAAGTGTCAGGGACCGCTGGGTTCTGAGTTTTCACTACGAACTCCGGGACAAATTCGAGCGTTACCAAAGCCCATCCCCTCGAGTGTTTAACTGAAGAGGAAAGTCCCTGTAATTTGCTAATCCTCTTCACCGATGCCAGGGCTAGAAGGAAGACGGTCTTGAGAGTCAGATCCTGTCCTGGCCTCTCGTAGTGGCTGGGGGCATGAGTTAGGCTCCACTGAGAGAGACATGTCCCACCCAGGGGCCTGAGTTCCTGGGTGGGCAAGACCGCTTGAAACTCTTCATCAGCAAGGATATTTCCAGGGATGATGAAATATCGATGCCTTTCAGCTTCAGGACCAAGGCTAAGGCCGCCCTGTATCCTTTCACTGCTGAAACTGATAAGAGCTTCTCCCGATGAAGGACCAGAGAGTAACCCCGTCTACGACACCAACCACAGAAGACGGCCCACTTATCCTGGTAAACCGCTGCGGAGGACTTCCTGAGGTATCCTGCCATCTCTGTCGCTGCCCGGAGAGAAAAGCCTCTCGCTCGCAAGAGATGGTGGATAACCTCCAGGCGAGAAGAGACAGGGAGGCCACAGCGTGGTGGTACCGTTCTACGTGGGGCTGATGAAGCAAGTTGTTCCAGAGGGGAAGTTCTCTCGGAACGTCGGAGAGCAGAGCCAGCAGGTCTGGATACCAAGCGGCTTCCGGGCGCTTGGGGGCCACCAGGATCATAAGAAGGTTCATCGACACCAGAACCTGACTGAGAACTGGGCGAAGGAGACAGAGCAGGGGAAAGGCATACACTTCGAGGTTGTCCCACGAGTGATGGAAGGCGTCTTCTGCAGCTGCCCATGGGTCCGGTACAACAGAGAAGAAGGTCAGAAGCTTTCTGTTGCACCGGGTGGTGAACAGGTCGACTACTGGACGCCCCCACAGGTCGAAGAGCCTGTCCGCCATGCTCTAATGGAGGGACCACTCAGACCCCACCACCTGATCCCGACAGCTGAGCGTGTCCGCCAGGACATTCCTCTTGCCTGGAATGCACCTGGCTGACAGCTCCACAGAGTGGGCAACTGCCCATTGGTGCACCTGCAACGTCACCTCATGAAGAGCTCGGGAGACAAGACACCCTTGCTTGTTGACGTATGCCACCACGGTCGTGTTGTCACTCATCAACGCCAACGAGTGTCCCATCAAACAGTCTTGGAAGCACTGAAGACCTAAGAATGCTGCCTTCATCTCCAAGATGTTGACGTGAAGGTGCTGGTCATGCTGGTCCCACACGCCTGAAGTCAGCAACTCCTCCAGGTGTGCGCCCCAGCCCTCCTTTGATGCATCCGAAAAAAGAAGCAAGGTTCCTGTCGTCCAACCACCAGGCGAGATTGTCCCTCACCTCCTGAGAGATGGGGACGAGAATCGACTGGGGTTCCCGAGATTGATCCCAGAAGTCCCTCAGTCTCCACTGGAGAGACCGAAGGTGGAGTCGCCCATGCAGAACAAGTTTCTCCAAGGACAACAGATGGCCAATCACGACTTGCCACTGTTGAGCAGGCTGGTCCTGTTGTGACAGGAACTGCCTCACCACCTTCTTGAACGTGCTGATCCGAGCCTGAGAAGGGAAGACTCTGCTTGCTTCTGTGTCGATCAGCATGCCCAGGTACTGAGTCCTCTGTTTGGAAGTGAGATCCGACTTCGGAAAGTTGACCACGACACCAGTTTGTGACACAACTTGAGGAGACGATCCCTGTCCTGTAGCAACTGCAAGCGGGAGCTTGCCAAGATTAGCCAATCGTTGAGATTCCTCAGTAGACGTATCCCCCGCGAATAAGCCCAAACTGAAATGAGGGTGAAAACTCTCATGAACACCTGCGGAGCAGCTGACAGACTGAAACAGAGAACCTTGAATTGGTAGACCACTCCGTTGAGGACAAAGCATAGGTACCAACGACCAACGAGACGATGGATGAACTGGCACCTGAAAGTAAGCGTCCATCAAATGGACTGTCAGCATGAAGTCATTCTCCCTGACGGCCGACAGTACCGTCCGTACCGTCTCCATCGTGAACCATGTCTGGTGAGCGATACGATTCAGGGGAGAGAGGTCGATCACCGGTCTCCAGCTGCCGGAAGCCTTCTCCACAAGAAAGATCCTGCTGTAGAAGGCCAGGGACCGATCCTCGACGACTTCAATGGCGCCCTTGCTCAACATAGTTTCGAGCTCCTGAAGAAGGGCCTGTTTCTTCAGGGGGTCTTGGAGATAAGATGGGAACTGGACTGGAGTGTCGGTGAGGGGAGGCAGTGACTCGAAGGGTAGAAAATATCCCTCCCGAAGGACATCCACTACCCAGGTCTCCGCTCCGTAACGCTGCCACGTTGTCCAATGGCTGGATAGGCACCCCCAATCGACGGCAGCATCTGAGGGGGCTCGCTGTCCCTAGTGAAGTCCTCCTCCCTTCTTCTTGGCCTTACCTTTCCTCTTGGGGGGAACAGGTTGGTGAAAGGGACCTTGCGGTTCCTTTCGCGAAGGCGAAGAAGTAGAGGGCTAGACTTTACCCCGAGCGCCCGTCGATGCACCAGACTTCTTCGGGGCTGGGGTGCTAGCCTGGTTCACCGACTGGCCGCAGGACAAGAGGGCTATGCAACACCTTTCGTCGCTGCCTGGTGGACCAGATGGTCGTGTTCGTCGGCCTTTCTCTTGCCCAGCGCAGCGTCCACCTCCCCCCTTGGGGAAGAGGGAAGTGGAGTCCAGAATGGGTCCATTATGCAGAGACATTGCAGCTTCTGTGCCTAGTGACCTCACGATCCAGGATAGCATCACATCCCTTCTCTTCAGCACCAGGTTGGCCCAGAGGGTTGCCGCTTGTGGGTTATAAAGGAGATAGCCTTACCCCCAGACTGGCAAAGACTCCTGAAGGTCGGATCCTCGCTCTGGGTAGACGAGGCCGCAATTCTCGACAATGCGAAGCACAGTTGTCAAGCCAAGAGATCGCCTGGAGGACAGACAGAGCCGTACCTCCCAAAGGGCTCATCTCAGCTTGCGAGAAAAGCACCTGCTCTCCCAGTAGCTGAGCTGAAGTGGCACCAGGCGCTAAACAAGTCAGCCCTGGTTCCAAGACCTTCTGCTGCAGTAAACCTTCCGACGAAACGTAGTACTTCTTCTGTCTCGGTAGAAGGGGAGGTAACAGCTTGGTAGCCCAAGCCGAGCAAAGCGACGATGACGGTCCGGAGACTAAGTCGTCCACCTGGCTGAGAACACTGTCCGCTAAGGGAGACCACGGCAGACCAAGGGAGGGTTTGGGCTCCCTCTTGGAGGCGTAGAACTCCTCTAACCTGGACAACCGTTCCTCCAAAGGGGCTGGAAGCGGTTCCTCCAGATCATTGTGCTGACGAATCAGTGCAACGACTTCTATGAACGCCCTCTGCATTTCCGGAGTGTCCGGATCTCTCAGAAGAGGGCTCTCCAAGAGACGGTCACCCAGGAAGGCCCCACCCACAGGAGAGCACGACAGCAGCGCACAACCTCCCGCTAGCTTGGAGCGAGGGAGGGCCGGACGCTCCTGAAGCCGACTGCCCGAGGGCCTCAGCCCCAGCAACCCTACCGACCCCGTTTCCTCCTGGAGAATCCCAAGGAAGTCGCTGGTACTGTATAGCCAGTGGAGGCAATGGACCCCTCACGGTCCCTGACCTGCAATGGAGGATCGTGAGAGGGCCTAGACGGACTGGCTCATCTGGGCGAGTGACCGTCACGACGATCAGGGGACGGTCTCCTCACAGCTGATCCACGCTCCGACGCTGGACGAGCCTCAACACTGGGGCATGCAGAGGAGACCAACGCAGGAGCACGGACTGCCGATTGGAGGCCGCTGTTCCTATTGTCCGGGTGTGTTCTGGCCTTCTCCGGTGTCGAAACAGATAAAGAAGGCTGTGGGGATCCTTTTGTTGATATCCCCGACGCCTCCGAGGACTAGACATCCTTGGGCACCCTCCCCGCCGTACCCTTGTCCGATTTGGGCAAGGGCGACAGTTTGGGTGGAGGAGAAGCCCGAAGGCTCCTCCCCTTCTCCTGTTCCGTGCCCAAACTCGTAACTGGAGTCGAGACCGCACAGTCTCCCGGAGGAGACTGTGCATTCGGCGACACACACTTGGGAGGCGCCGAAACGGAACCAGTCCGGGAGGATGAGGCTCCCGAACCATCCGAGGAGGGTACCAAGGTGCCCTTCTCGGCGAGAGAACCAGCAGTTCGTCCCCGAGGGGGGGAGTTTGCTGCCTTAGTAGAGCAAGTCTTCTTAGGAGGAGGAGGAGCCGCCCTCTCCTTCCTAGCCCAATTGGACTTAGAAGAGGGAGGGGGAGAGGAGGATGAAGACGAAGACGAGGAAGAATAGGAAGAAAAAGACGGGGATGGTTGACGAGCACACTTCTTCTTCTTCTTATCAGAGATACGACAGCACCCCTCTGGGTCAACGGAAACTGGGGCAGGAACGGGAGCAGGAGCAACTGGTTGAGGAGATTCGAGATGGGAGCATCCGTTGTCGACAATGATCGGTGAAGCAGGGAAGGTCAGACGGTCTGGGGTAGGTACAGGTAACGGGGGAAGCGAGGCAGGAGGCATGAGAGCATAGCCGGGAGGCAGCGGAGTGACTGAGCAGACCGGACCGGCCAGCGTCGACACTGAGATGGCAGGGGTAGGGACCGCACCATATGCAATGATGCATTCCCACCAAAGTCTCCACGCTCCTCAGCAACACAGCAGTAACGGTGGTGGTCGTGAGAGCATCCACCGTGTGAGCAGTGGGGAAGGGGGCAGTACACCCGGCCGCGCTACCGAGCTGATATGCTCGAGAAGAGATGACAAATCAGGATTGCCAACCATCCCGAGTGACTCCCACGCCCGACTCAAACCCGGCACAGATCCCACACCTGAGGAAGAAGACAAAGGCGGGCAGGGATCCCCCCCAACCCAGGGACACTGGGTGAGGGGGGAACTGAGAGGAGTGTAGGCTAGGTCGACCGATCTCGCCTCCTCTGTGACTGCGGATGCAGACACGGGACAGGGAGATGGATTCCGTCAGGGGCAGTAAGGGGAGGCCATCAGGACTCAGATAAGACTGAGAAGGATTAACCACAAGGAGCTGAAGACAGCCCCTCCGATGCCTTGGATTCCTTCCGTTTATATCTGGGTCTACGAGAGTACCTATCCCACTGCTTGGGAGACCAAAGCCCACACTCATCACAGGGGTCATCAACAGTACAATCAGGGGGGTCCTTGCTCCCTTTGCGACATTTTAAGCAAAGGGAGTGGGGGTCTGATTCCGCACTACAACGGAAGGCGCCACACTTTTTGTCCTTACCAGGGCAAATCTGGCACACAGGCTTATCCAAGTCATGGGTTTGCAAAAGATCATCCATTTTACAAACACTCACAAATACAAAGGGGAACAAGCCAAAGTGAAAACAGGAACAAACACACCGTGAACAGGTTGAAGCTTTAGCATCCAGGAAGTCCGAGCAGAGAGCAGCAAAACACATCCGCTTCAGACAAGGCCGGAAAGTAAAGTGAATGCGTGAATCTGGGCGGTTGGTACCGTGGGTTTCCCACTGTTACCAACCACATGCCCAGCTGGTAGTAATACCAACTCATGCCTTGTAAGTCTTTAGCGGCCTGTTCAGCTACGCCAAAAGTATCCCCATATGTAAAGGACCAAGGGTTTGTATTTGTGTAGGAACAAATCTATTTTACTCTTGTACAGTATATGTACAGTGCTCTATACTTTATTGCATACAGGATTTTACGATTACTGTACTACTGTACAGGCAGTCCCCGGTTATCAGCAGCCTCAGTTACCAGCGATCCGGTTTTACGGCGCTTGTCTAGTGGCGATGATAACCAGATTTTCATTGTTGATAACCGGTTATCGGCGCTGATTGCCTCTCATCGGGGGCGCTGATCACCGTTTATCAGCACTGCTAACCGGTTATCGGCGCCGCTAACCAGGTATCAGTGCTATAATTGCCGATTTTCAGTTAGCGGCGATTTTCGGTTGTCGTCACGCCGTTGGGAACGGAACCCCGCCGATAACCGGGGACTGCCTGTACAGTGCACTACTACATACTGTACTTTGTACTAAATTGTAAATTTTTACATTCCAGAACCACCAGTTTTTGGATACACACCACATCAGAATCTAGGTAAAACATCATGAAACAACATGCAGTATACCCAAAGGATTACAAGTAAGGCTTTCATAACTTTTGTTTCAAATTTTTATATATTTTTCTGGCGTCGTATGCCTTCATTCCGGTTTACAAAGATTTTCGGTTTACGACACGGTGCAAGAACGGAACCACTGTCGTAAACCGGAACTGCCTGTACTGTAAATGAGTGGTACAACTTTTGCTTTAGGTGGTCCCGGCAAAATTTTAGAAGCAGATGAAGCCACGTTTGGAAAAAGAAAGTACAACACAGGGAGGCATATCGAAGGAGTGCAAGGGGTTCGAGGGCGATTCCAAAAATTTTTTTATGGTCCTGGTACCCGACTGTACGAAGGAAATGCTGGTGGCCAAAATATGGAAGTGGATATTGCCGGGGACAAAGATAACAAGTGATTGTTGGCTGGCATACTCCCAATTACAACTAGAAGGGTACCTGCATGAAACTATGAATCACTCACGAAACTTTGTGGAAGCCAGAAACTGGGGCATCCACCCAGAACATTGAACGTTGCTAGAGGGACGCTACGGCTGACGTACCAAAATACAGTGGCAGAAGGGGAGCTGCATTCGACAAATACCTAACATATCACCTCCTCCGCCGTAAATACCCAGTATACGCAGCCTGCTTTCATGTGTTCATGTGTGCTGTCGCCACCCTGTCGCCACCCCGTACCCACCCCCGGTTTCCCCTGCGGAACACGGGCTTGACGCCTCCCAATAATAAGGTAAGTTCATTGACATACATGTAGGCTAAGGTAAATGTTCCTTAGGTAATGGTAAAAGTGAATAGGTAGCACATATTAGCTAAAAGTTCTTGTTGGCAAGAGGAAGACATGGCTACTCACAATGTCCCAACGTCAACCAAACCTAACAACAGCCCAAGCATTCCAAAATAGTAACCGACTGTTAGGGGTGTTTGCTCCCCCTGCCAGGCCAGGGCACGGAGACCTAAGTCAAGTTAAGAAGGTGAGATTTGGTCAGGCCAGGACCTGGCACTCTAAGAATGATAAGGTCTGTTTTACCTATACGTAAGAAGGGTAGAACTGTGGGGTTGCTCCGCATGGGGTATTACCTTGGAAACCACAATTTTTGAAAGTAAATTGTATTTTTCCTAACTATACAAACCTGAGGTCCTTTACATTAGGAATTACTTTCAGCATAGGCTTGAAACGGTCGTTAAACTCTTGAGCAAGGTGGTTAGGGAATACCCGCCTGCCCAGATGTAAACATTCCAGTTTGCCTTTCAGTCCAGGTTCAGATTGATGAGTGGCATGAGGTGGGCATAGTATGTAATGTAAAGGACCTCTGGTTTGTATAGTTAGGAAAAATACAATTTACTTTCAAAAATTGTGATTTGTTCGGACACAATATACAAACCACCGGTCCTTTACACTAGGAAGACTCACTGGTTGGAGGGAGGAATCTGAATGAGTCTCCTGAACTGACTGGAGTTCTGCACACCTGGGTTACTCCTCCTGGTCGAAAGAGCGAGGAGTACCATGCCTCTGACATATTGATCGGAGTGTAGGAACTGCAAGATCATATGTCAGATACTGGACCTTTTCGAATGAGTGAGGATACTTAACTCCTATGAAATAGGCTGAAAGGATCTAGAGTCGGAGGCAGTACGGAAAAGCCGAGATAGGGTTCCCTTATTGCCAGTCTCTCCTTCCTCCCATTGCTAGAGGAAGGAGTGGAATTGCTTCTATGATTCTATAAAAAAAAATAGAACGGGTGCTCCATGTGTAGTCTTACCGCATCAGTGCCAGTTCCAGCAGCTATATGTTCGAGTCCTATTCTCATCCCTAAGGAGGAGAAGTTGGAGGACGGGGAAGGAGGAGGAAGAGAGGCCAGTCACTCTCGGAATCCTTCTCACTTCCAGAACCAACACCTTAGGCGAGATGCTACTTGTCCTCTTGAAGGAGCTGGGTAAGATAACACAACTTGTTGAGCAGCCACCATAGAACCAAGGAAAAAGGGTTCCAAGGCCCTGTGGGCAAGACCGAAGGAAGAAGACAAGAGTGTGGTCTAAGAGACCACGTCTTGCTTCCAGACCGACAGAAACTTCCGGAATGCGAGGGATGGACCAAGCCATCGACTTCGTGAGCTCTCGGGTGGAAGGTACTGGTATCGTCGTCATCAGCTGCCAAGTACCTCCTTTGATCGCTTCACGAAGTCAGGAGGAAGATGTGTCCTTAGACACTTCTTCCTTGGGAGAGACAGTACTAGCGAAAACGTTGATGACATCCAGGTTAGGAATGTTGAGCCTTTCAGAAAGTACCACAGCTCCCTAATAGGACAAAGTAACGAATGATCTTGATTATTGACACAAAGTCCAAGGAGGAGGGGAACAAGAAAGACTCGAACCGACAGTAGATGCCAATGGATTTGGAGTCCACCTACGACATTGAGAAGGAGTCGAGGTATGATCCCCATCCCTGTTCTTCCATCTTCTATGCCAAGGCCGGAGTAAGATGAGAGATGGTCCTAAGAGGGCATATCTCTGTCCGACGACTCTCATGAGGCGCGTGCAAGGCACGGACAGGAACCCTAAACAAGAGTCACATGCCACCCAGGGAACAGTTCCCTGGGACAGCATGACTGAAGAAGCTTCTCATTCGTAGCTAACTCTCGACTGAGGAGACAAAGACTACTTCAGATAGAAGACTGGGTCGCAAGGGCCTACGTTCTTCACAAATGAAAGGGAGAGAAGCAGCCCTCGGCGGAGAAGACGAGGAAGTCCAGACTTGACGAGCAACTCTGACCCGAAAAGTTCCGTCAACAACACCACCAGCGAAGACGGATCCAGTCCCTGGGACAGTGTTACAGAGGACTTCAAGGGATATCCAGCTATATCCGTTGCTGCTCAGCAAGAAAGCCTGTGCTTGCAAAGAAAGCTGGAAAGTCTCCCAGTCCTGAACACACAGGGATGTACTGCCTCAAGAACTGCTTCTTGTGTAGCTGCTACAGGAGGTTGGGTCAAGCGGAATTCTTCTCAATACCTCGGCAATCAGGTCGGATGAAGGCGAAGTCTTCAAGTATTTGTCCGTAACTCGGGGTGAGCAATGCTTGTGAACCCCTAGCGAAATGGACAAATACAGAGGGAAAAAACGTAGATATCAAGTTTTCACCAAAAAGTCAGCATGCCTCACCGAAGCGGCCCCTGGTCTAGTATGAAGGAGTGAGAAAAAAACTACCGACTTGTTGTGCAGGGAGGCAACAGAAGGACGGTAGGGATTTCTCAGTCCAGCAGTCTCTGCATGAATCTTCATGAAGAAAAGAGTGAGCAGCATGTTCCGTCCCGATCACTCAAATCCGAGGCCAGGCTTGCCTGCCAATACATACCCACCAGGAATGCATCTGGTTAATTGAGCTGTCAAGTGTGCAATAGAACAACACTCGAGTACCTGCAAATGTCGAGATGAAACAGGAGGAAAAACCGATTACCTCTTGTTTGTCGACAAATGCCACTTCTGTGGTTTTGTTGTTCAACGAAACCAGTGGGTGCGGCAAAACTCATCCTCAATTCTTGGACGGCCAAAAGGCTGCCCTGAGCCCAGGACGGTGATGAGAAGGTACTAATCGTCTCGGTCACACAACTTCAAGACAAGGTCTTACCAGTGTGCGCCTATTCCTCAATCTGTGAATCCGTAAGTAGACACAAGATGTGAGGGGAATATGCAAGCATATTCGAAGGTTCCTTCAATCAAGCATTAGCCTAACTCTTTCCTCATACTTCGAAGAGGAAAGATGGACAGAGGAATGGAAGCAGACTTCCATTCTCCACCATGGGGAAGCTTCTGCAAGATGACAGGGTACCAAGCCAATTAGCTCTAGCCAGGCTGGCATTTCCCGAATCTGGAGCACGGGAGAGGAGGCGGGATGGAAGTTCGATGGAAAGAATTGCCGAGACCTAAGGGAAATACAAACTTCTCCTGAAGGAACCCATTCACAGGTCTCAGCAATGTCACTGCCAGTTCCAGAGATTCGATAAGTATCATTTCGTCCAGGTATCAGCAGTTACAATCTTCTTCTGAAGCCTAGGACTTCTTAGCTAAGGAGTTGAGGGGGACTCAAGGTTGAGTTGAGATGACTAAGACCCAAAGTTCTTTGCCATTGTCCAAAGGACAAGGCAATGCCCTGGTATGAGCCTTAATTACCAAAGTATCTGGCAAATCTCTGAAAGAGAAAGGCAGAACCAAGTAAAGGTTCGTTCCTAAGGGTCAAGCCAACTCGGGACTTACGAAACTGGAGATCCGAATTGGGACAAAGTCCTATTTTCTTAGCACCAGAATTGCCCAAAAAACTGCAGTCGGCAAGACCCTCCGAGGCAAGAAGAATTCATATTCTGTCGAGGCAGGGGTGGAAGCTTGGTGTCTCGACCTGAATTAACTCCTTCGAAGAAAAGAATTCATCAGGTTGAGAACGCTCTTGGAAACCAGGACTGTGGCGGTCCTCGACACTCTCGGCCCCTCGGGAACTGCAAGGGTTGCGAGTGATGAAGATTATTCATTGGGGGAGCCGTGGTCCTGTCCCGGGGATCCTCGCACCGATGAATCGGCGAGAAGTTCTCTGAAAACACGGGGGCGATCGCAACTTGAAGAGGAAGACCCTCGCTGTTTCCGAAGCATGAAACTCCTGTACCTCTCCCCTTGGAGGGAGACCTTGACAGATCCCATGAAACCCTCCTTGGCTACCTGGTTATACTACGAGAGAATCGGGGGACAGACACCCAAAGCACACTAGGCAGCTGAACTCCGAAGAATTTCGTCGGAGCTCTCTCTGTCCGTCTCACGCCTCTCGGAACAACCGAGAGAAGAGAACAGTAAGATAAGCAGCGGAGAGGCGGACCGTGAGTGATAATCAACCGAAGAAGATTACTGCCACACGGGAGAAGAAGAGCACTTGTGCTGTGGCAAAGCGCTTTCCTGGGAAGAGCAAAAAGTTCACTCGAACATAGCCGAGAGCCCGAATTGGAAAAAACCGAGTAGGGCCGAGCCGAGCCGCACCAAACTGAGCCGATCACGCGAACGCGATCCAGCTGGTTGGTATGCGGTGGACTGGGAGGCAGGCGGGCAAGCGAGAGCGAGCCAAGCCAGTCTAAAAGCGAGCGAGCAGTCCAGGGGCGTGGGCCAAGCCGAGCCAATTCAGCAGAGCGAACACAATCGAACTGGGCAGGCCGGAACTCGTCTGCCGTGAACAATTGCTAGTTTCCTGAACTCTAAACTCCTTCGAGGCCGAGGCCCCTCGAGAAGAAGGTTCAAAGGGGAATTCTGTGTCTGCTATCTTGCATGCTCGAACCCTAAAGTTCAAGACACAAGAACGAAGCCCAGCCGAGCAACAGAAGCAGCTGGGTGTCTCGGCACCCACACACCTGGGTGCCCCGGCAACCAGACACCTGGGTGTCTCACCACTTTCTCTCGTCCTGTGCCTCTCGTCAGGAGAGCGCTCGTCATTCATAGAATTCGAGCTACCCACGAGACTCCCAAAAATTGGGAGCGGCTGCTTTCAGTTTCCTAAGAGGTCGAAAGAGCCAAGTACAGAACCAGTCTTAGATGCAGACTTCCAAGACTGGCAACGAGGGCGTGGACTCGAGAGGCCGCGCTCTCGCGGCCCCTGAAATGCAAGATCCCACAGGAGAATGCGAATCGGTTCCTGCCCAAGGGCGGGAAGAGCCAATGAGAGAAACTTGTCTCACAGAAGAGACTCAGTCCCTTAGAAGTCCCACAGGACTCCCGAAGGGAATCTCTTCCCTGCTTCTTCTGATGTTCAAACCAACAGGATCAAGACACCAGACTGGGAACCCGACCGAGCACTGGCAAGCACTTGGGGAGCGCTTGCGGTGCTGGCAGGAAGAGCCGAGACACCTGGGTGGCTCTGCCCTTTCTCTCACACTGCTCCCGAACTGGGCCCAGGAAAATCTCTCCAGACCAGATCGGGATACTCGAAATTCCATAGAATCTCGAGCACTCGGAGCGGCTCGTGAACGAGCGCCCGAAGCAGCCCTCGTCTTAGAGGCGGAACCTCTAAGACTGGGAACGGGATTGCAAACCGAGGTCTGCGCGCCCGCGGCTTCTGAAACAAAACCTACGGCTATGCAAATCGGTTTCCTAACACGAAGGTCGGGAAGAGCCAACGAGAGACCCACTGCCTCCTCGGAAGGAGGCAGTCCCTAGACGTCCAAGGGCATCAAGAGGAAGAAGCAGCCTTCCTCTCCTTCAGCCAACAGAGGTCTGTCCAATTCTCGGGACCCCCTTGGACCTCGGGAGAGGAAGGGAAGATACAGCAGAAGACAAAATCAAAGATAAGATGAAGAAGACGGCGGCTACTTCCACAGGGCGGCTTCCTTCACCTCCACTCCGACATCTTCTACAGGATGGTGGACACGAAACATTGTAACCTCCAGGCCAGTCAGGCAGGAACACAACGGACACGGACCAGGACACCCCCAACAGGAGAAGTAGCAGGCATGATCAGGACAGCCGATGCAGGAGCTTACGGCAGCGGTTCGGAAGGCAGGAGCTACTGCAATGGCCAGGAACATCACTTCAACAGGGCGACTTCCTTCATCTTCATGCCGAGATCTTCTGCAGGACGGCGGACATCGTAACCTCAGGGGCAGCTGGTAGAAACACAACGGAAGCGGCCCCGGGGACGACCGCCAGAAGTGGCAGGCATGATCAGGACAGCCGATGTAGGAGCTACGGCACAGGTTCGGAGGGCAGGAGCTATTGCAACGGCCAGGAACATCACTTCCACAATGCGACTTCCTTCCCCTTCACGCCGACATCTTCTACAGGATGGCAGACATCGTAACCTCCAGGGCAGCTGGCAGGAACACAACGGAAGCGGGCCCGGGCACGACCACTAGGAGAAGTAGCGGGCACGATCACGACAGCCGATGCAGGAGCTACGTTAGCAGTTCAGAAGGCAGGAGCTACTGCAACGGACAGAAATGTCACATGAAAGTCACCAGCAGCGACAGGAACGATCAGGGTGGCTGCGGCAGGAGGCCAGGAAGAGCAGCCCAGAGACTGTCATCGAGTTGACAAAAGCATAACACAGGGAACAGCAGGAGCAGATGGACCACAGATACGCTGGTGGCATTGCAACAGCATACATGAAGACCAGCAATGACAGCGATCGATCCACATCGGCGGAACAGAGTCAGAACGATCACGACGTGGAAATATGTCATCTAACCAGGTAATGTGGTCGCTCACTGTCAACCTGGAAGAAAAAGAAAAGATGATTAGTAGAGGGAGACTCCTCTCACTACGAGAGGAACTGCCCTACGCAGCGGGAGGAGGTACTATAGAGGAGGTTGCCCGATCACAAATCGTGGGTTTGTATTAATAAATATCAAACACACGTACAGTGTATATAGACAAAAATACAGAAAGATCCCACCGGGATAATAAGAGCTTAACGACAGTCAGGCAGAGAGAACCAAAAACACGTCAGCAACGCAGAACGACTGAAAGCAAACTGGAATGTTTACATCCGGGCAGGCGGGTATTCCCGCCTACCTGGCAGTTACTGCCTAACCAACTTACTCAAGAGTTTAACGGCCGTTTCCAGCCTACGCCTGAAAGTAATTCCTAATGTAAAGGACCGATGGGTTGTATATCGTGTCGGAACAAAACCCCTGCGCTGTGTTCAGTACTCGTCCAGGGGTTACCTGTGTTGCAAGAAGTGCGAGTAAGGGCAACCAAGAACGTTGAAACTTTCAAGAATAAACTCAAGAACGTACATGTGTTTTCTTCTTTGCTGTGTTAACTTATAGTTTGGGAGGATTGCATGCAGGGTGTGTTAGTTTCATGCGCAGGGAAAACACGTTAACAAGTTATTGCACTTGCCGGACGGGATATGAACTATTTAAAACAGGCGTACCCGTGCCCTGTCATGTGCAGGACGCATATGTGAACCCCAGAAACCAGACACAGCCCCCCCAAGTAGGGGGACGTGTTAGCAACTTTGGGAGTTAACGTTTAGGGGATTTTCCTCAACAGGGGGATAACAGTGCAACGTGATTGGTTAGATAAGTGTCTGAGGGGGTTAGCCTCCCATTCTCCGAGTTTCCTAAGTAAGGGAGCGAGGGATGCACCAATGGCTCCCCAATAAATGTTTGGGAAGACAGTAGTAATGCGAGGGGTTGCCTTTGTGTCAGCTCATTTAATGTTTTTGTTTGTTCTCTGTTTATTTAGCGGTTTCTCATGTCTGCGGTGCCGTAAAAAGTCAATTTTGGCCGGTTTCTCATGCCTCAATGTCTACCCCACCCATAACCCCACTTTCCCTAGGGGTCCCCTAAATTGTAGGGTAGAAACAAGTGGGTGAGCCGTTACATACCCAAATAACACTGTCCCAGGGGTATACCCCACCCATAACCTTGCATTCCAATCGGGTCCCCTAGCTTGTTGGCTGAGAGTGGGCAGATCACCTGTCCCCAGGGTATATCCCACCCATAACCCTGCTTTAACTTTAGGGGTTAATTACAGGTTAATTACATTCGTCCGACAAAAATTAAAGGTAAACATGATATTTTTATAATAAAATAAAGTTTGTTCATACTTACCTGGCAGATATATATGTAGCTGTATTCTCCGAAGGACCGACAGAAATTCAAAAACTTACGGCACACGCAGTGGGGCCAGGTGGTTAGTACCCATTCCCGCCGCTGGGAGGCGGGTATCAGGAACCATTCCCATTTTCTATTCAGATTTTCTAGTGCCACTGTCTCCTGAGGGGAGGAGGGTGGGCACTATGATTATATATATCTGCCAGGTAAGTATGAACAAACTTTATTTTATTATAAAAATATCATTTTGATCATAAGACTTACCTGACAGATATATATATAGCTGAATCCCACCATTGGAGGTGGGAAGAGACAGAATAGGATTTAGGAAACAAACATATGTAGGCGATTGACGCCTTGGTTCCTTACCTGTTAGCATCGCTGACTTCGTGATTACTGTCACCCAAGTCTGCTTCTGCTGTACTAGAGTCTCCAGCGAGGTAGCGACCTATAAAGCTGGTGAATTCTAGATGATCTGTCAACAGGGGCGAGACCACAATGTGACTAGACCATATGACCTTACTGTGAGGGCAAACGACAAACGAAACAACCACCTGACCAAGCCTAGCTACGTCATGAAGTCATAACATAAGCTAAGGACTGGGATGACCACCCCCGGTGGCGACCCAACAACCATAAAAACACCAAAACCAAAAAATAAAAACACACCTAACCATTTACTATAGGATAGGATGTGTCGCTTTCTGCCCCCATGATCGTATTTGCGGAAACGTAAGGCCCTAGCGCACAGCAATTCTCGTAGGAAGTCTTCACTTCAGTAAGGTAGTGTGAAGCAAACACAGAATTGCTTCGCCAAAAAGTGGCACCCAGAATGTCATTGAGAGACAAGTTTTTCTGGAAAGCCACTGAGGTAGCAATGGCTCTCACTTCGTGAGCCTTGACTTTCTAAAGGCTCAAATCCTTGTCTTGAACACTGGAATGTGCATCTATAATGGTGCTTCTTAAAAAGAACGCCAGAGCATTTTTAGAAAGAGGTAAATCCGGCCTCTTAACTGAGCACCACAGATTGTTAGAAGGACCTCGACATTCTTGAGTCTTCTGTAAGTAAAATTTCAGAGCCCTGACAGGGCACAGGGTTCTTTCTGGTTCTTGTCCAAGGATCTCCGTCAAACCCTTAATCTTGAAGGACCTGGGCCAAGGGGAAGACGGGTTTTCATTCTTTGCAAGAAACATAGGGCTCAGAGAACATACCGCATCATGGCCTCTAAAGCCTATATTCTTGCTGATAGCCTGAAGTTCACTAACTCTCTCTGCCGTCGCCAGAGCAGTTAGGAAAATAGTCTTTCTGGATACGTGTCCTTGAAGGATGCAGAATGTAGAGGCTCAAATCGTCTGGACATCAGGAATTTCAGGACAACATCTAAATTCCATGAAGGCAACTTTGGGTGAGCTACCTTAGAAGTTTCAAAAGACCTTAGAAGATCGTGAAGGTCTTTCAAAAAGATAAGTCAGGCCTCTATGCCTAAAAACCACTGACAGCATGCTTCTATAACCTTTGATGGTAGGTACTGCCAGCTTTAATTCCTTCCTTAGATAAAAAAGAAAGTCAGCTATCTGGGACACAGAGGTTGTGGTAGAGGAAATTCCCTTAAGCTTTACACCATCTTCCTAAAAGATGGCCCACTTGATTGGTACACACCGCATTGGAGGAGGCTCTCCTGGCGTTGGCGATAGCCTTAGCCACTGGTCTTGAAAAACCCTCGCTCTGACCAACTTCTCGATAGTCTGAATGCAGTCAGACTCAGAGCGGGGAAGGTTTTGTGGTACCTCTCGAAGTGGGGTTGTCTGAGAAGATCTACTCTCACGGGGGAAGCGTCCTTGGGAAGTCCACTAGGAATGTCATGACCTCTGTGAACCATTCCGCTGAAGGCCAAAAAGGGGCGATTAATGTCATCCTCGACCCTTCCGAACAAACTTCCTGATGACTTCCCCAGGATCTTGAATGGGGGAAAGGCATACAGGTCCAGACCCTTCCAGTCCCAGAGAAGGCATCCACTGCTACTGCCCTGGGTCGACGGGAGAGCAGTACAGAGGCAGCCTTGTTGTCCTTGACGTTGCAAAAGGTCCACCAGGGGACGCCCCCAAAGCTTCCACAGCTCCTGACATACCTCTGCGTGCAGGGTCCACTCTGTCGGAAGAAGTTGATCGCTGCCGACTGAGAAGGTCCGCACGTGACATTCTCGACCCCTGCAACGAACCTCGTGAGAATCGTAATATTGTCGAGAATGGGCCCACAACAGGATCTCCTTTGCAATGAAGAACAGGGACCGAGAATGAGTACCTCCTTGTTTCTTGAGGTACGCCAGGGCTGTGGTGTTGTCCGAGTTGATCTGAACCACCCGGCCTACAACCTGATCTTCGAAGAACTGGAGAGCTAAGCGAATCGCTCCCAATTCTTTTAGATTGATGTGCCAGGACACCTGTTCCCCTTTCCAGGTGCCTGACACTTCCTCCCCCCCTAGTGTTGCTCCCCATCCCGACATGGACACGTCGGAAAACAACACTAGGTCGGGGTTCTGAAGAGAGAGTGAAACCCCTTCTGCCAATTTTGCAGGATCGAGCCACCACCTTAGATGGTCCTTGGCAGAGAGAGAGAGATCTTGAGAGTCTCCTCTAGATCCTCCTTGTTCGTCCAGTTGTCCGCAAGAGAAAAACTGGAGGGTCTGAGATGCAAGTCTCCCAGGGAAACAAACTTCTCCAGTGATGAAATGGTCCCCAGCAGACTCATCCATTCCCTCACTGAGCATGTTTCTTTCCCAGGAAGGCCGAACTTTGTCTAAGCAGTGCTGCTGATGTTCCAAGGATGGAAAGGCTCGAAAAGCCACTGAATCCATCTGAATCCCCAGATAGACAATGGACTGAGAAGGGATCAGATGTGACTTTTCGAAGTTCACTAGAAGTCCCAGGGACTTCTGGTCAGCTCCAATGTTGAGTGCAAGTCCTCCAGACACCTTTCCTCCGAGGCTCGAATGAGCCAGTCGTCTAAATAGAGCGAGATCCTTATTCCCCGCAAGGTGAAGCCATCGGCAACATTCCTCATCAGAACTGTGAAGACCATAGGAGCTGTGCTCAGTCCAAAACACAGAGCCCTGAACTGGTACACTGTCCCCCCCAAGGACAAACCTCAAATACTTCCTTGACTGAGGATGAATGGGGACGTGAAAATATGCGTCCTGGAGATCCAGAGAGACCATCCAATCGCCTGGTCTTAACGCACTTAAAATGGACTGAGACGTCTCCATCTTGAACTTCTCCTTGACAACAAAATGGTTCAGTCTGCTGACGTCCAGGACTGGTCTCCACCCCTGACTGTTTTGGAACCAGAAGAGACTGATTGTAGAATCCTGGAGAATCTAAATCCAGGACTTGCTCTATGGCTCTCTTCTCGAGCATCTGTTCGAGCAGATTGAAAAAGAATCTGTTGCTTCTCTTGATGGTAAGAGGGCGACAGATCCCTGGGTGTTGAGGACAAAGGGGGGAAATTCGAGGACGGGATCCTGTATCCCATTTTTTGATGACACTGAGGACCAGGAGTCCGCCCCTCTTACTTTCCAGGCTCTTGAAAACAAAAGAAGCCTGGCTCCTACTGGTGTCTGGAGGTCCGGTGTATCATTTCTTGCCCCTTGGGTTAGAAGGGGCTCCGCCTCTGGAGAGGACCTCTTCCTCGAGGAAAGGATTTTGAGGAGGAAGCTCTACCACGAAAAGGGCTTCTGCCTCTTGGAGGCTAGTCCCTGAGAAGACGTAGACAGGACATTAGGACGCCTGGAAGACTGTGCCAGAGAGGTCTTGTGTAGCCTTCTCCTTGCAAGGCTGGAGGCGAGATCCTTGACTAAGGGCTGGGGAAGAGATGGCTAGAAAGAGGGGCGAAAAAGCAATTCCGCCCTCTGCACAGGAGAAACTGACTTAGCTGCAAAATTGCAGTATAAACCTCTTCTTCAAGAGAGTCGTACCAAAGTGAGCAGCCAGTTCATCTGAGCCATCTCTGACGGCCTTGTCCATGCAGACAGCACACTGGACAGCTCCCCAGAGAGATAGAGTCTGGACTCCGAGTCCTCAAGTCCAAGGCCCCCAAGCACCAATCTAAAAAGTTGAAGACCTCCATAGTCCTGAAAAGCCCTTTAAGATGATGGTCAGTCTCCGAAAGCGTCCAGGTCACCTTCGCTGAAGAGAGGGCCCTCCTTTGAGCGTCGACCAGACTCGCGAAGTCCCCTTGGGAAGAAGAAGGAACTCTGGAACCAATTTCCTCTCCAGTCTCATACCATATCCCCGCCTTCCCGCACAATCTAGATGGAGGTAGGGCAAAGGAAGACTTGCCCTGAGTTTTCCAATCCTCCATCCACGAATTAACTTTCTTAAAAGCTTTCTTGGTAACGAGCGATGTCTTCATCTGAAGGAAACTGGGCGCTTTCCTCACCTTCGACGAAGCTAACTGCGAAGGGGGAGAGAGAGGAGCAGAAGGCTGAAATTTATCAGGAAATAAGTCTCTCAGCATGCTGGCCAAAACCTGATAGTCCGATGAAGACGACAAAGGGGGCTGTTCCTGCTCTGCAGACTCCAACTCAGGAGACAACTCTCCCTCTTCAATGGGAGCGACAGGAGAGTCTTCCGGAACTTGAGGAAGACTAAGACCTTGAGGCCCGATCCGTAAAAGAGACCTCTTCTTGCAGGAAAGTGCAGAAAGCTCTGGAGCGTCCCGCATAGAAGCGTCCTGCCGAGCGTCCTGCCTGAGCGTCCCTGGCCCCTGACGAGCAGTCCTGACGAGCGCCCTGAGAAGCAGAGCGTCTGGCGAGTGAGAGGCGTCTTGCGAAGCGTCCTGAGCGTCCTGAAGAGCGTCCTGACAAGCGTGATGAAAAGCCAGAGCAGCTGGCGCCATGCCGAAGCGTCCTGCCGCGTTTCCCATGAGGCGTCTTGTCGAGCTGCAAGAGGGGCATCCTGACAAGCATAAGAAACATTAGGATCAGCCAGCCTGAGGAGCGTCAAGACGAGGCAAAGAAACCCGACGATCCAACGAGCGATGAGGGCGACCAGGAGAACTCGCGCGGAGAGAGAGAGAATGAAGAAGAGAGCAGGAGAGGGAGACCTCTTAGACCTCTTGACGGGCAGCTTCAAATCCTTGCGGCGCCTACGACGAGGTTCAGACTCCTTTGCAGCAAGGAGGGAAGCCAACTGCCGCTGCATGTCCTGGAGAAGACGCTTCTTGAAGGAGAAGACTCCCTCTCAGGAGAAGGGCTGCTCTTGTGAGAAGAAGGGGAGGGGGGGACGTCCTCTTCCTTCTACCCTGGGCGACGACAGCTCTCTTCTTGGGGCGACTGGGACACTCAAAAACGTCCTCCTCGGAAGAAGTCCTGGTCCTCTTCTGTGGCGGCAACTCGTGGAACCACTCAGGAGAAGAAACGAGTGCTCGAGAAAGAGGAGGAGAAGCGTCCTCCTCTGCAAAGCTTCTCTTCCAAGCGCAAGAGTCCAACCGAGAACACGACCCCTTGCGTGGAGAGGGCGCCTCAGAGGACGAGAAGCAATCCTTAAGGACGCGTGCGCGAGCACGATCCTTGGCAGCCTGGGAAACGACAACAGGGCCTGCCGAAGGGACGCCAGATCGGTGGGGAGTCCCCGTAACCCTCTTGCGGCTTTCGACATGCCCACTCCCTGAGTCCTGGGAGTCCGGCAGAGGTCCAGGCCTAGAGGCATTATAGGGCCGATCTGATGCCCCCTCCACAACACTAGGGGGATCACTGCACTTCACAACACTTTCAATCGCCAGCACCTTAGACTCCAAAGCATGAATGGAGTTCAAAATCTTTATAATAAGGGCATTACCTTCCGCAGATGCAATCACAGGGTCCGAAGGCAACACTACAGGGATAAGTGAAGCAACAGACGGGTTAACAGGAGACAAATTATTACCCTGACTCCCACCAGCAGACACACTCCTGGAGGAAGACCTCCTGATACGGTCATGCTCTAACAAAAAGGAGCACATGAGAATCATAAACCTTCCAATCGGAATCAGGCAAAGACTCACACTCCTTGCAGCGATCATCAAACAAACAGACATGCCCTTTACATCTCATACATACTGTGTGAGAGTCTACCGAAAAATTTTTTCGGTAGCCTCACCTTACACTCCTTCACAACACACACCCTGAAACTAGCAGAACTAGAACCAGACATCGTGTTCAAAGAAAAGTCAAAGCCAAAATCAAAACAGTCCACAAAAGCGTATGCCTATCCACAAATCCAAAGTCAAAAACCAAAAGACAATCAGAATACTCAAGTGGGAAAGTTTTCGAAATCCAACGACGGAGGTATTGACAACGGGTGTTGACAATACCGGCGACAGAGAAAATCTGAATAGAAAATGGGAATGGTTCCTGATACCCGCCTCCCAGCGGCGGGAATGGGTACTAACCACCTGGCACCAGTGCGTGTGCCGTAAGTTTTTGAATTTCTGTCGGTCCTTTGGAGAATACAGCTATATATATATCTGTCAGGTAAGTCTCATGAACAAATCACAATTTTTAAAGTAAATTGTATTTTTCCTAACTATACAAACCCGAGGTCCTTTACATTAGGGGATTACTTTCAGGCGTAGGCTGGAAACGGCCGTTGAACTTCAAACAAGGTGGTTAGGCAGTTGACTACTGTCCGGGCGGGAGTACCGCCTGCCCGGATGTAAACATTCCAGTTTGCCTTTCGGCCCAGGTACAGATTGAGGGGTGGCATGAGGTGGGCATAAAGTGTAAAGGACCTCAGGTTTGTATAGTTAGGAAAAATACAATTTACTTTAAAAACTGTGATTTGTTCCGACACAATATACAAACCCTCGGTCCTTTACATTAGGAGACTTACTGTTTGGAGGGAGGAATCTGAGTAAGTCTCTATGAACTGACTGGAGTTCACCACCTTGTCTTCCCTTCCTGGTCGTGAGAGCAAGGAAGGCAAAACTGCCTCTGACAAAATGATCAGGTTGTAAGAAATGCAGGATCAGTTGTCAGACTTCTGGGTCCCTTTGCATGAAAGAGGAAATGTCAGTTCCTGTAAAGTAGGCTAGGAAGAACTTGGCATCAGATGACATAAAGGCAAATACAAGCATTGGGTTTGTCTTATAGTCATGGTCTCCTTCCCCACCTTGCAAGAGGAAGGAGTGGGGTTGCTTCTATCAACCTGAACAGAAAATAGAACATGAGCTCCCATTGGGTGCTTACCTGCATCGACCGCCAGATCCAGCACGTAACGGCACGTCCGCTCCCTGCCCATAGGAAGAGAGCCAGGATGGGGAGAAAGAAGAGAGGCCAGTCACTCCACATTCATTCTCCCAATCACAACCGTACATCTTAGGCGAGATGCAACTTGTCCTGTTAGAGGAGCTGAGTAAGCTGTACAACTTGTTGAGCAGCCACCACAGGACCCAAGGAAAAAGTGTCCAAGGACTTGTGTGCAACATCCCCGGGGTAGAAGGAGGTGAAAGTAGTCTGTTGGGACCACACACCCACCTTCAGCACCTGCGAAACCGACATGTTCTTCCGGAATGCGAGGGACGGACCAATGCTGCAGACCTCGTGAGCACTCGGACGAAGCGTACCGGTGTCGTCGTCTCCTGCAGCAGAATACGCTCTCCTTATCGTCTCACAAAGCCAGAAAGAGACGGTGTTCTTGGACACTTCTTTCTTGGTCAAGCCAGTGCTAACGTAGAGTCGTCGACACTCAGGCCGGAGACATCAAGTCCTCTTCAGATAGCGCCGCAGCACTCTAACAGGACACAGTAGCATCTTGTCTGGTTCATCACCCACAAAGTCCTCTAGGGAGGGGATCGTGAAGGACTCAAACAGTGCGTCAGGGACCGAAGGATTCTGAGTCTTCGCTACGAAATCCAGGACGAAATCGAGCGTAACTGATCCCCATCCCCTCAAGTGTTTCACATCAAAGGAAAGTCCATGAAGTTGCCAATCTCTTCGCCGATGCCAGGGCTAGCAAGGAAGACAGTCTTGAGGGTCAGATCCTGTCTCTGACGACTCGTAAAGGCTCAAATGACGGTGCATGAGTCAGGCTCCTTAAGACGAGAGTCACATCCCACGCAGGGGGCCTGAGATCCCTGGGTGGGCAAGACCTTTCGAAGCTTCTCATTAGTAGAGATATCTCGAAAGAGGAGGAGATGTCTACTCCTTTCAGCCGTAAGACTAGGCCAAGTGCGGCGCGGTAGCCTTTTACAGCTGAAACGGAGAGAAGCTTCTCTTGGCGAAGGAAGACGAGGAAGTCCGCGACCTGCTGAACAGTAGCTCCAGACCAGAGAGATACCCCTTCAATGACACCAACCACAGAAGATGGACCACTTTCCCTGGTATACCGCTGCGGAGGATCGTCTGAGGTATCCTGCCATCTCTCTTGCTACGCGATGCGAAAAGCCTCTCGCTCGCAAGAGATGGTGGATAACCTCCAGCCGTGAAGAGACAGGGATTGCACTTCCTGGTGGTACCGCTCTACGTGGGGTTGACACAACAGGTTGGGCCAGGGGGGGATCTCTCTCGGCGCCTCGGAGAGGAGAGCTAGCAGGTCCGGCTACCAAATGGTTGGGTGCCACCAGAATCATCCTGTGATTCAGAGTGATCATCACTCGGCGAATCAGACAGAACGGAGGAAAGGCGTACACATCGAGGTTGTCCCATGGGTGCTGGAACGCATCCTCCGCAGTGGCCCATGGGTCCGGCAGGACAGAACAGAAGACCTAGAGTTTTCTGTTGTGCTGGGTGGCAAACAGATCAATGGCTGGATGCCCCCAAAAATCGAACAGCCTTTCCGCTACCTCCGAGTGGAGGGACCATTCGGTCCCTATCACTTGATTCCGGCGGCTGAGCTTGTCTGCCAAGACATTCCTCTTGCCTGGAATGTACCTGGCTGACAGCTCCACCAAGTGAGCCAGGGCCTATTCGTGCACCTGCATTGTCAACTGGTGAAGCGGGAGGGACACTAGGCCCCCCTGCTTGTTGACGTATGCCACTACCGTGGTATTGTCGCTCATCAGTACCACAGAGTGTCCCATCACTCAACCCTGGAACTCTTGGAGGGCCAGGAAGGCTGCCTTGAGTTCCAGGATGTTGATGTGAAGGCGTTTGTCATCTCGGTGCCACACTCCCGAAGTCAGCAACTCCTCCAGGTGTGCGCCCCATCCCTCGGTCGATGCATCTGAGAACAGTAGCATGTCCGGAGGGGGAGTATGCAGGGATACTCCTATCAAGAGGTTCCTGTCGTCTGACCACCAGTGAAGGTCCTCCCTCACCTCCTCGGAAAGAGGGATGAGGAAGGACTGGGGGTCTCGGGACTGGGACCAATACTCCTTTAGTCTCCACTGAAGAGACCGCAGGTGAAGACACCCATGAGGTACTAGCTTCTCCAATGACAACAGGTGACCGATGACGACTTGCCATTGCCGGGCTGGCTGCTCCTGCCGTGACAGGAACAGCTGTGCTGCCTGCCTGAACTTGCTGATACGAGAGTCCGAGGGAAAGACTTTCGCTGCCACCAAGTCTATCAGCATGCCCAGGTACTTTATCCTCTGCTTGGGGATGAGATCTGACTTCTTGAGATTTACCACGATCCCTAGATCCCGGCAAAACTTGAGGAGCCGATCCCTGTCCTGTAGCAACTGCGAGCGTGAGCTCGCCAGGACTAGCCAGTCGTTGAGATACCTCAGTAGACGTATCCCGTGCGAGTGGGTCCAAGCTGACACGAGCGAGAAGACTCTCGCGAACACCTGGAGAGCAGTCAAGAGCCCGAAACAAAGTGCCCTGAATTGGAAGACCGTCTCCCCGAGGACAAAGCGGAGGTACTTGCGAGAGGACGGATGAATGGGTATTTGGAAATACAGGTAGTCCTTCAAGTCCACTGATAATTTGACTTACAATAAGTCGCTCCCGATGGGGTTAGCAATTAATATCGACATGACAATATTTTGAAAAATGTATTTTTAAATTGAAGTGTTTCGATCTGGTGCAGGCAACAGCGCACAATCAGGCAACATATGGAACGATACGTTGGCTCAAGGGGCTGGAATAGGTACATTAATTCAATGAGCCGATCTCCTTGCTCTGTTGTTTTCAGAAGTTAAAATAGGTCAGTGTTTGTTTGCAATTTTTGTGCATTTGTAAATACAGGTAGGTAGTGCTCGAGTTACAATAATTCAAGGTTACAATGGAGTTAGCAATTAATAACGGTACGACAATATTTAGAAAATATTTTTAAATTTCGTATCGGCAACAACATACTATCAGGCAGCAAGAGAGACCAACTTCTTTTCGTCCATCTCTTTATTCCATCTTCTAGTTAAAAAAAAGTAAGAGAATGATAAACGTATTGTTAGTAACCCTTTACTCTTCAAAAAATGAAAAGCAGACAGCCGTAAACAACCTTCCGAGAGACTGTTGTTTTGCTAATCCCAACTGGATAACAACTGTTTTGCTTGTATTTCAACCATCCATACAGTTAAACAAATGGTTATGTTAAAAATGACGTTAAGTACTGATATTTTTACATTACTTTGAAAAATTTTAAAATTCGCTGGGATGCGTCCCCACACCCCCACCCCCTTGAATAGGTCAAATCCACGAATGCTTAAAACCCTCTAAAAACACTTAGAACTGCCCATTTTGATAGCTTAAACCAAGAAAAACCCTGAAAAAATGCTTATACCTGAGTATTTTAAAAGTTTTATCACAAAAAGTGCATTTATTCATGAAAATTATATGAAAATACAGTAATTAGTGAATATTTCTCAGTGAAAAATACATGAATGGGGAATTTTCTTGAATGATGGCTGGATATGTTCCACAAAGAAACCCGCGAATGCATGAGTCCGTGAACCATGAGAACGTGAATACGGGGGGTTTACTGTATACCCTTATCCGCTTTGGAGAAAAGATCGGCAAGGAAATATATATACTGCTACAGTAAATTTCAGCTGCAAGTTGTAGTTGAAGCTGAGAAAAGAATGTTCAAGCTGCTAATGACTATAAATTATCGTGCATTGGCAACATGGATGAAACTCAACTGTAAATAAAATTGGAGAGAAAAAGTATTTTAATCGACACTACTGGGCATGAAAGAACACATATTACTGCTGTTTTCACGCCGATAAAAGATAAATACGAAAAGCTCGTAGTATGATGATGAAATCTTCTCATGATAAAATCGAGAAAATAGCGAACGGAATCTTGATTCTTTTTACACAAAACAAACATGCCCCAAAACAGCTAGCCTCCAACATCATCTATTAATGAAAAAAGTAGCTAAATTAATTTCACAACGAGACATATTTAAGTTATATTTCGACTTAAAAACACTGTATAACGAAAAATATCCCTGTCCCATATAAATAAAGTATCTAGAGATTCATTTACGCTAACTGGAAGCAAGAAAAGCGCTCTGAACTGACTTAAATGTGGTGAAATAAAGACCGCGTGATCGATTCCCAAACCAAAACATTTGATCGCAATTTATAATGCAAAAGCAATATGAGAATATATACAATTGCATACAGAGTAGTAAAGCATAACTTTTTAAAAGATCCAAGGAAAAGATGCACATTCGTTATTTTGATGTTTGTATAATATGGTGTTAATATGTGAAAATAGAATACAGTACGTATAATGTAAGCTAGGCTACCGCATATGATATACCAAGGTGCAGGCTAGGCCTTGTTTGTTATTCAGCTTCTCTTTATACTGACTTATCATGTCAATCTGCATTGAACCTGCAGAATTAGCTGACACTAATAATTACTATACCATATAGGTATAGAGTATGCTGTGTAGAGTAGGCTAGGCTACCATATATGTATAGATGGTACTGATTACCCTAGTGTAGGCTAGGCCATATTCAAGTTACAATTTTTTCAACAAACGATGGGTTTTTTGGAACCTAACCCCATCGTAAGTCGGGCAATACCTGTACGCATCCTCCAAGTCCACTGTAAGCATGAAGTCGTTCTCCCTGATGGAAGCAAGCACAGATTGCGCTGTTTCCATCGTGAACTGAGTCTGGCGAACGAAACGGTTCAAGGGAGCGAGGTCTATGACTGGTCTCAATCCCCCTGAGGCTTTCTCTACCAGAAAGACATGGCTGTAAAAGCCTGGAGACTGGTTCACACTTCTACAGCACCCTTTCTCAGCATGGCTTGCACTTCTTGCTGTAGTGTGTCCTTCGGAGATCCTTGGACGTATGTGCGGAGATGGACCGGAGTGTAGGTGAGGAAGAAGAAGGCTGGATGTTTCCCTGGGACCCATTCGAAGAATGGGACTTCTTAGGGGCCGAGGAAGTGCCAGCCTGGCCAGAAGACCTGGCCACAGTGGTATGCGAAGACCCGGAGGTCTTGGCCACTGCCTGGTGGACAAGCCAGTCACTGTCATCGGCACGGCGTTTGCAACGGTTCATACGCCCACGAGGTAGAACTCTGAGGAGAAAACTCGCCAGAATTCTTCCTATCCGACTCGCGCCCCTTGGAAGGAACCGAAGAGGTGGAGGGGACAGGCGAGGAGGATCGGGAGCTCCCACTGGCCTTGCTGGCAGAGCCAACAGGGCCAGCGGGCCGGGTCACCAACCCTTTGGTGGTGGTGACTGGTCGAGTGAGAGTGCTTGGCCTAGGCGAACAGTCTGGAGGCAGAGCTTGCACTGTCCTCTGAGCAGAGCCGTCTTCTTCGCTTCCCCCATAGCCTCTCGGGAAGACTGAGCAGGGGACCTCTTCTCCGCCTCTCCTGGCGTTCGGCCCCGAGGGGCTGAAGCACTATCCCGGGAACCTGACTTGGCACTCACAGAAGTGCCAGCAGGAAGAGCCGAGGCACCTGCATGCCCGGACTCTTTCTCTCGCCCCACGCCGGGGTCTGTACGGCGAGAAGTCTCTCCCTTATCAGCCTGGGGTACCCGGGCTTCCTTGGAGACCCAGGTACTCTGGAGCAACTCGCGTACGTGTCCGACGTGGACTCACTGGCCTTAGTCGCAGGTTTCTTAGGCACAGCAGGGGGGGGGGGTGCGGACCTTGGTCTGCAAGCCCTTGGCTCCCGATGCGACTGACCCGGAGGCCAGGGCAGCGGTTTCCTGATCCATGGATCTGGAAGAGCTGAAGAGATCCCACTGCCTTTCCTGTGGAAGGAGGCAGTCCCTTGGAAGTCTCGGTGCGAGACTTCTTGGGGGGGGGAGGCAGGCTTCTTCTTCTTCGGTTGCGAAGCCTCAGAAGGAGAAGAAGAAGAGGCAGCAGACGAAGACGATGACGATGACAAAGACGAAGACGAAGACACCTTCCTAGACCTCTTCTTCTTCTTCTTCTTCTTCGCCATCTTCTTCAGGATCGCTGTCAAGTATCCAAACCAAGCAGGTGCAGCCAATGAATCAGGAGCAGTCGGAGGGGCTGCAGCAGTAGGTGCATCCTGGGCAGAGAACGCGGTGCTCAGGCCAACCTGGGCGGGAGCAGGTGGCAGCCAGGAACCAAGGAGGCGGGGCCGGGAATGAAGGCATGGGTGGGGGTGGGCAGCCAGGGGCGAGCCAGGGTCGATGATGGTATGGGGAGAGAAACAGGCGATGTGCTGGGCTGGAAAGAGAAGCGAGGAGCCGGAACCATTGTCATGATCGGGCCAGGGTCAGCAACAGGGGCAGGGACAGTCACAGTAAGGTAAGATGAAGTCACCATGAAGGAGGGCCCCAGGTCGTGAAATGGAGCCAGGAACCCAGGAGGCAGTGGAACTGCGTGGTGTACTGCTCCTTGGCAGGACAGCCGAAACCTGGGTATCCAGGTGTGAAGCCACCGACACGGGCATCTTGGCAAAACCTGACATGGTGACCGAGGTGGTGGTGATAAGTCTGTCAAAGTGAGGTGTCACTGGAGCGCTGGACAGATGTGACACCAGACCCTCCAGTGACGGAACGCCAGGTAGGCCCAGTTGTAGCCAGGTCGATGATAAGTCTGCCGCCTGGCTATCCAGCCCAAAACCTGAAGCAAAAGTCGGGTTAGGCTGGGAAGCCTCCACTCGTTCTGGAGGAAAAAATTCCCCTCCAGAACAAGGAGAGACCCCAGAGAGGATGTCCCGGTCCACCGCTCCCCCACGCACTTCCACACCTGATGAAACGAATGAGGAAGGGGAGGGGGAGTCCTCACCTGAGGGAGAGGGAGCAAGCAGGGAAAGCTCGTTGGGAGGGAGAAACGAACCCGACACATTAGCCACCACTGGCGTATTACCCTCAGAAGATTCCTTGGGAAGCTTACGACGGTAGCGTCTCCTCCCCTCGAACTTCCTCCATTGCTCGGGGGACCAAGAGCAACACTCACTACAAGGTGTGTCACGCGAACACACACGCCCCCTGCTAGATGGGCAGAGAGTGTGTGGGTCCGCGTCGACGCTAGATCTAAATGTTACATTTCTTGCCTCCTACCCCAGGACACACATGCTGGGGATAGGAAGGGTTATCCACATTCATGATTCTAAAAGAAAAACAAGAATTTTCCCACCAAAAAAGGAGAAAAGAGGGCACTCAGGCAGAGAGTGAAAAAACAACGTCCGCATTCTACAGCAGCCGAAAGCAAATTGGAATGTTTACATCCGGGCAGGCGGTACTCCCACCTCCCGGAAAGTAGTCAACTGCCTAACCACCTTGTTTGAAGTTCAATGGCCATTTCCAGCCTACGCCTGAAAGTAATCCCCTAATGTAAAGGACCGAGGGTTTGTATATTGTGTCGGAACAATCCATAATTAGAAACAAAAACTGTAATAAAAGTCAAGTTAGCAGGCCGTGGACACCACGGAGCTACTACTTAGTTCTACCTAAAGTTTTACCAAAAGTGGAATTTCCTTCACCGGGGGGTCTGGGGGCCAGAGCCCCCAGCTAAGTAACACAGACTGCTAGGTTGGGTTAGGTTAGGGTACATTGTTAGTATGGTTCCTTTTATAACAGGTTTGCTTAGCCAATCCCTTCTTGAACATAAGGCTCCCTAATGACTTGCAAATGCACAGAACCATTCCAGAGCAACAACATAACAATTTTTAAAGTAAATTGTATTTTTCCTAACTATACAAACCCGAGGTCCTTTACATTAGGAATTACTTTCAGGCGTAGGCTGGAAACGGCCGTTAAACTCTTGAGCAAGGTGGTTAGGTAGTAACTACCTCCAGGTAGGCGGGGATACCCGCCTGCCCGGATGTAAACATTCCCAATTTGCCCCAGGTACAGATTCCAGGGTGGTTCAGATTGAGGTGGCAGTGTAAAAGGACCTCGGGTTTGTATAGTTAGGAAAAATACAATTTACTTTTAAAAATTGTTATTTGTTCCGACACAATATACAAACCCTCGGTCCTTTACATTAGGAGACTCACTGATTGGAGGGAGGAATCTGATAAAGTCTCTCTGAACTGACTGGAGTTCACCACCTTGTCTTCCCTTCCTGGTCGTGAGAGCAAGGAAGGGAAAAACTGCCTCTGACAAAAGATCGGGTTGTAAGAAACGCAGGATCAGTTGTCAGACTTCTGGGTCCCTTTGCATGAAAGAGGAAATGTCAGTTCAGTTCATGCAAAGTAGGCTAGAAGAATTTGACGTCGGATGACAATAAGGCAAATACAAGCATTGGATTTGTCTCATAGTCAGGGAAGGAGTGGGGTTGCTTCTATTAACCTGAACGGAAATAGAACAGGAGCTCCTGTTATGTGCTTATCTCCCTCGATTGCCCGGTCCAGCTTGTAACGGTATGTCCGCTCCTGCCCGTGGGAAGAGAGCCAGGATGGGGAGAAAGAAGAGAGGCCAGTCACTCAACATTCCATTCTCCCAATCACACTGTACAACATAGGCGAGATGCAACCTGTCCCGTTAGGGGAGCTGGATAAGCTACACAACTTGTTGAGCAGCCACCACAGGACCCAAGGAAAAAAAGTGTCCAAGGACTTGAGTGCAACATCCCGGAGGTAGAAGGAGGTGAAGGTAGTCTGTTGGGACCACACACCCGCCTTCAGCACCTGTGGTACCGACATATTCTTCCGGAATGGACCAAGCCATCGACTTTGTGAGCTCTCGGGTGAAAGATACCGTATCGCATTGTCATCAGCTGCCAAGTACCTCCTTTGATCGCTTCACGAAGTCAGGAGGAAGATGTGTCCTTAGACACTTCTTCCTTGGGAGAGACAGTACTAGCGAAAACGTTGACGACATCCAGGTTAGGAATGTCGAACCTTTCGGAAAGTACCACAGCTCCCAATAGGACAAAGTAACGAATGATCTGGATCATCGATACAAAGTCCAAGGAGGAGGGGAACAAGAAGGACTCGAACCCAACAGTCGATGCCAATGGATTCGGAGTCCACCTACGACATCCGAGAAGGAGTCGAGGTATGATCCCCATCCCTGTTCTTCCAACTTCTACGCCAAGGCCAGGGTAAGATAAGAGATGGACCTAAGAGGGCATATCTCTATCCAACGACTCTCGTAGGGTGAGTGCAAAGCACGGACAGGAACCCTAAACGAGAGTTGCATGCCACACAGGAAACAGTTCCCTGGGAGAGCATGACTGAAGAAGCTTCTTGTCTGTAGCTAACTCTCAACTGAGGAGACGAAGGCTACTTCAGATAGAAGACTAGGTCAAAGGGCCTACGTTCTTTCAAATGAAAGGAGAGAAGCAGCCCTCAGCGGAGAAGACGAGGAAGTCCAGACTTGACGAGCGACTCTGACCGAGAAGAAGTTCCGACAACGACACCACCAGCGAAGACAGATCCAGTCCCTGGGACAGTGTTGCAGAGGACTTCAAGGGATATCCAGCTATATCCGTTGCCGCTCGGCGAGAAAGCCTGTGCTTGCAAGGAAAGCTGGAAAGTCTCCCAGTCCTGAACACACAGGGATGTACTGCCTCAAGAACTGCTTCTTGTGTAGCTGCACAGGAGGATGGGTCAAGCGGAATTCTTCTCGATGCCTCGGCAATCAGGTCGGATATTTATATATGAAGTCTTCAAGTATTTGTCTGTAACTCGGGGTGAGCAATGTTTGTGAACCCCTAGCGAAACGGACAAATACGGAGGGAAA
Organism: Macrobrachium rosenbergii; assembly: GCF_040412425.1. NCBI lineage: Eukaryota > Metazoa > Arthropoda > Malacostraca > Decapoda > Palaemonidae > Macrobrachium > Macrobrachium rosenbergii. Next base: position 855,299 of record NC_089776.1, read on the forward strand.
AAACGTCGATATCAAGTTTTCACCAAAAGACAGCATGCCTCAACAGAGCGGCCCCTGGTCTGGTATGAAGGAGCGAGAAAACACTACCGACTTGTGTGCAGGGAGGCAACAGAAGGACGGTAGGGATTTCTCAGTCCAGCAGTCTCTGCATGAATCTTCATGAAGAAAGAGTGAGCAGCATGTTCTGTCTCGATCACTTAAACCCGAGGCCAGGCTTGCCTACCAATACATCCCCACCAGGAATGCATCTGGTTAATTGAGCTGTCGAGTGTGCAATAGAACAACACTCGAGTACCTTCAAATGTCAAGATGAAACAGGAGGAAAAAAC